>NC_058371.1:69222500-69382500 GCF_018350175.1 Felis catus | reverse complement strand
ATCACCCATATCACTATTAAATTGTTAATTTTTTCTTCTGGTTTAAATGTATTCCATATTTTTTAATTTTTTTTTTATTATTTATGTTTAAGAGAGAAAGAGAGAGACAGCACAAGTAAAGAGGAGGGGCAGAGAGAGAGATAAGGAGACACAGAATCCAAAGCAGGCTCTGGGCTCTGAGCTGTCAGCACAGAGCCCAACAACCAGGCTCAAACCCATGAACTAGGAGATCATGATCTAAGCTGAAGTCAGACGCTTAACCAACTGAGCCACCCAGGTGTCCCATTCCATATATTTTTTAAATGCTGCTGTCTCTCTCTCTCTCTTTAAAAATTGTAAATAATGCTCCTCTTTCTAGTTTATCATCTGCCCTTCTCCTCAAAGGAGCCTTTATTTCAGCTTAAGTGTGCTATGTGTCATTTCTTTGATACAATGCATGTCTTCACATTCCACTTCATAATCTCACTTTCTTTAAACCCTCTTGTCTTTCCTCAAAGCTATAAGCATCAGGGGTGTCTGGGTGGTTCAGTTGGTAAGTGTCCGTCTCTTGCTTTCAGGTCAGGTCATGATCTCATGGTTTGTGAGAATGAGCCCTATGTAGGGCTCCATGCTAAGAGCAGTGGATTCTCTCCCTCTCCCTCTCTGCCCTACCCCACTCTCGCTCGCTCGCTCTCTCTCTCTCTCTCTCTCTCCCTCCCAAAAATAAGTAAATAAACTTAAAAAACTACAAGCATCTTAATCTCAAGATACATTTTTATCTTTGTAGTTTTCCTTCACTGATTTAAGTAGCCAACACAATATTTTTATAAAATAGGTACACAATGAATGTTGAATGAACTGAAATAAGCTAAATCCCAAAGGCCTTGTTTGGTGCTAAAATTATCTTCTATCACATATTTAGGTTTTATATTGAGAGAAGTTTATTTGAGAAAAATTAAGATGTTAAAATTCAAGACCATTTATAATTTCACTGTGTTGCTGCTGTCTTTTAATAATAGCTCATATCCAATTAATACAGTAGACACAATTTACAAAGTTTAACAGGAAATCATTTTAAATGTTCTAATTATTGGAAAGAACAAAAGTAAAACACAGTTTCTGTCATATCTTCCTTTGTAAAAAACATGCCTTGCTATTAAAATAAGAAGAGGAGCCAGATAAAATGATTTATACATTTTGGTGGTTTTTTTTTAAGCTCAAGGAACATATTAGTAAAAAAATCTGTTGGCTTCCACATGAAATTATCCAAGAAGATGTTAAAGTAAACAGCCAGGAAAATGCAGGCTTTAATTTTCTTGAAATAGAAAAATTAATATTCTAAGTAAGCTTGGAATTAAAAATCTTATATTTCTTAGAGCTGTAATGAATTATACATCTTTTGTTTTGTTTTGTTTTGTTTTGTTTAAGGATCAGTACTCTAAGATGTCTCTAATATTACATACAGTAACCACTAAAAAAGCATTAAGTTTAGTTGCTGGGTTAAGATTCTATATCCTGATATTCTTTGACAATCACGTATGTTTCTATGTTCCTAATAGTGTTCTTTTAGTGTGCATGATAAAATAAGGCATTAAATAATTCATAGGCTACTTTCCTAAAATGAAGTAGCCTAAGAAATCCAGGAAAATATTCTTTCCTATACATAAATTGTAACACATGTGAATACTTAAATCCCAAGTTTATGAGTGGTGTCAGCCAATCAACTTACTGCTTATAGCACCTGCATTAAAGTCGAAAACTTTAGAACTGAAACCTCTCCTAAGAGGAAACATTCAATTTTAATAATTAGGAGAAATGTTGTAGCCAAGTGAGTTGGTTAAAATGAAGTATTTACTCAAAGTGAAATGTCTGGTTGTCTCACCTTTAGTTGTTAATATATATTAAACAGTCATTCATGTAATTCATCTGTACAAATACATTTTCCATTTTGACCACCAGAGGCCAGTGCAGGTTTAATTGTGATAGTCTTTATGTTTAAAAAAAAATGTAGTTTGTTTTTTTTTTAAGTTTGGGCTTCCTTTCTTTCTCCCCCTTCCCTGCATCTCTCCTCTGAAATGATCGTACTTTGCCATATATGGATTTTTAAAATTTGAACTAAGAAAAAACTTTTCTTATACCTCATACACCCAAGTCGAATTTTCAGCATGAGGTCTGCTTTTCAGTCTTGGTTCTTTATTACATTTGACTTTATTAGTTAGACTTTATCATTTAATTTCCTAGAAGTGGAACACATCACAAAATAAATCCATTTTTAGAGTTATTTAACCAGAAAAGTGTGTTGCCTGAGAATATCCAGGGCATAGAAAATTTCTCAAAGCCAGTGCTACTGGCACTGGTAAATGTGGCTGAATAAATACTAAGCTAGAAGCCACATTATTCTCTGACCAGATGACAGAGACATCATTACTAAATCATTAGGCTGAATGGCTTCAGGTTTCTCTAAGATGCTCTAATAATTCTTCAGCTTCATTAGACATTTTAGGTCACAGAGACCTGGGACTATCTGCCCTGCTATTTTTGAAGACCTTTTTGCAACCCAGAGGCGGAAATGTTTTCCCAATAGGCTATTAAGTAATCATTTGCTGTAATTGGATAGATTCTGGATATGGATTCTTATGGGTTCTTACCATCACTGGGTGGACTGGCTAAAGAAATGTGTGTCCTCAGTTCCTATTTCCTGGGTTCAGAATGATGTTTTACTAAGGAAAATGTCTGATGTAAAGTGGGGTACCAAATGATCCTGTTTGTTTCAGCACTGAAATTCTTAGTGGAAAATTACCAAGAAGCAAATTCCATGGAGATAGGAAAGTTGGACATGTCTAAAATACTCAGATCATAAGCTGAGATATTTTCCAGAACCTTCTTCATTTCTCTTCATTTACAACAACAAAGTCATTTAGAATCCTGTCTCTTCACTTGCATCATCTTAATTGTGATGCTTTTTATTGAGGACCTCAGGTCTGAAATTCAAAATCACATATATGTATTGTCTTGGTAATAAAACCATCAACTTTAATATGGGAATGTGACATATTCTTCAATAAGTGGTAAGAAAATATATGAAAATCTAAATCTCACAATATATTCCAATAGATTTTTGTACATTTTATTTGGGAGGTGGGGGAGCAATTGGAAGGCAATATGGAATTGAACACTTCCATATAGGAGGGATTTTCTGCAGAAACCAGGCTCTCTCTACATGCTACACTATTTTATGTAAATGTGGATCTCTTTTCTGTGGCTGTTGAAAAATTCAAAATGCCTAATTATTTCTTAACTTCAGTGCTTTGTGGGATTGATTTCTCCTCCTGAAAAGATGTTTCAAGATCATAAATCAAAGGAAGAAAACATAATTTTCCTCAGCTTTTGTGTGGTTTTACTGAGTTCTGCAGCCCCAGCTGTTTGACCTACTATTCATTCAGGCAAACTTTTCAGAAAAGTCTCTCAGAAATCCAAAGGGCCAAAATGGCCCCATTCCTATGAAGTTTAGTTGTGTGTGTGTGTGTGTGTGTGTGTGTGTGTGTGTGTGTGTGAAAGAGAAAAAGAGAAAAAGAGAAAAGAAGGGAAAGGGAGAAACTCATTAACATAAATTGTTATTCATATTGGTTGAAGTTTAAACTACACTAAAAGAAAATTCTTTAGGGGTGCCTGGGTGGCTCAGTTGGTTGTGCGTCCAACTCTTGATTTCAGCTCAGGTCATGACCTCACCGTTAATGGGTTCGAGCCCCATGTCGGACTCTGCACTGGCAGCAGGGAGCCTACTTGGGATTCTCTCTCTCTCTCTCTCTCTCTCTCTCCCCTCTCTCTCTCTGTCTCTCTCAATCTCTCTCTCCCCCCCTTCTCTCTCTCTGTCTCAGAATAAATAAACTTTAAAAACAAAAATAATTAATTAAAAAATAAAACTCTTTATAGAACAAGAATCTGTTGTTTTTTTAACATTATGATGCCCATGTACATTCTCACTGAAATGGACAAAGATGTAGTTTAAGTTGGCTTACCAATAAAACAAGTTTCTTTTAAAAAAATTTAAAAACAAAAGTATAAAACTGAAAAATAAATTACACCTGCTTGATTCTCTCATTCTCTCCCTATCTCTCAATTTTTATCTTTCATATACACACACACGGTCTTAGACATCATCTCTTATATTTGTTACTAAAAAATCTAAATAAATGCTGCTATTAATGTTTATACATATATATTTTGTGCTTTTTTTGTGTATGTTTATTCCTACTAGAATTATTGTATCATAAGATATCTATCTTATTTTAAATCTTGATAGATATTCCCATAATGCTCAGCAAAAGTTGTAACTATATTTTAACCCTACTAACAGATTCTCTACACACTGCCCAAATGATTTTTATCACTTTCTTAATTATTTTCCAGTGTGATTAGATTAAAATGGCATCTAAACATCCAAGTGTGTCTAAGTGTGTATTAGTTTGTGAGCAGAATTAATCGACTCTTCCTACATATACCAGCTCTTCGTATTGCCTTTTTGTGACCTTTCTTCTTGTTTATATCTCTTGACAATTTTTTCTAGGGAGTTTGGGGGCCTAAAATTAAAATTTGTAGGATCCTTTTGTGTATTAAGGGATTTAATCCCTTTGCCTGCAGTGTATTTTTTGGTAAATACTTTTCTTAGTTTATTTTTTGTTTGTTTTGATGATTACCACCCATACATTTAAGTCTTACGAGGTAAAATGTATCAAGTGTTCCCTTTTAATGATAGATTTTGGTCACACCATCAAAATAATTCTTTTAAATCTCTATGATTTTTCCTAACACTTTTATTTTCATGTTTTATATTTAAAATGTTAATTCATATGGAGTTAATTATAGAGCAAGGGGTAAAGATTTACCTATAGTGTTTTTCCAAAAACCTCATGGGTTATTTCAACCCCATTTGTTGAATAATTCTGCTTTCCTTCAATGTTCTGAAATGTTTTTAATGTATGTCAAATTCCTATAGGTACTTGAGTAAATCTCTGGAACAAGAAGTCATTTTTTTGTTCTAGGACCAAAGAGTTATACTTTCTATGTCTTAATAATACATCTTAAAATTGTTCAGCATATTCACTCTTATTGTTTGTCCCTTTCATGTTATTTCTAGTTATTCTTTATATATATATATATATATATATATATATATATATATATATATATATATGTTTACTTTTCAAGATAACCTTAGAATAAGTCTAGCATGTTCCAAGCAAACAAACACAACAGCAACAATACATTTGTTGATATTTTGATTGGATAGCATATAAGTTTGTAAATTTAATTCAGGGACAATTAACATCTTTTAAATATTTTAGTATTTTAGTTGTGCTACTGCATCGTTTTATATTTGATTGTCACCAGTTTTAAATACCGGTTCTTGGGGGAAAAAACAGTTCTTGGTTTTATTTATCAGTTCTACTATTTATCTAACTTTTATTTCTGTTTTAATCATTTTAATCCTCCTTATTTTAAATCTGAGTTAAGTGTTTAATTTAATATTTTATTCTCTTTTAGTAAGTAAAAATTCTTAACATCTATTAATTTTTCTATGAATACAGTTTTAGACAAGCCACCTAAATTTCGATATCTAGAGTTTTTATTTTCATTTGCTAGATATATTCTGCACCACCAGTTTCAATATTCCATTTTACACAAGAATAACTGAGATAGCACTTTAAAATTTCCAGATGGTTAAAGTTTTAAATTTTAATTTCTATAATTTTTATTTTTCATAAAATTAATGTAATCTATATTCTTTCTACTTACGAAATTTTATCGAATTAGGTTTTTCCAATGTTTTTATTTATTTATTTTGAGAGAGAAAGAGCAAGAGGGATAGAGAGCAGGCAGGGGAGGCACAGAGAGAGAGGGAGAGAGAGAATCCCATGCAGGCTCTACACTGTCAGCACAGAGCCTGACATGGGGCTTGAACCCAGAAACCGTGAGATCATGACCTAATCTGAAACCATGAGTCAGATGCTTAACCGAGCCACCCAGCCACCCCTTATTGAATTAGTTTTTATCCACTAAGATAGGATCAATTTCTATAACTGCATGATGGAAGCTTGAAAATAAGATGTCATGACCATTCTCAGGTGTTTAAATGCTGAATGTACGAATTAAATCAACTTTATTTATTACCTTTTTCACATCCTTTAAACCAAGTATTTATTTTTAAAATTTAATCTGTGAGTTAATGTTTCCTGAAAAGATTGTTTTTCTATTCATTTCCTTTTCTTGTAGGTTTGCTTCTTGAATTCTGTGATGTTATACTATTTAGTTCAGAAGAATGAATTCCAGTTAGATCTTCTTTGCAAAAGGTAAAATTTGTCTTTATAAAGTTCTGTCTTTTGAATGCATTTTTGACTTATCTTTAGGTGACTGCTGGTGAGCAGCATATAGCTGACTTTTTGTTTGTGATCCAGTGTGAGGCCTTTCATCTAACCAATGAGTTTATTCTATTTATGGTTATCCCTATAAACACTATGTTTGGTTTCAATTCTTCCATCTTATTCTGTTACCTTTTCATTTTTTATAACTTCTCTTTTTCTTTTTCCATATAATTTGTATTTTCTGACCTTCTGTCTTCATAAAGTGTATGGGCCCCTCTTTGCTTTTATAGTGTGGTGTAGTGTTTCTACAAGTATGAACCACAGACTAATAGAGTCACCTTGATTCTTGTCACACAGGCAGATCCCAGGCCTCCTGAATCCAGGACCTGAGACGTGGAAAAGGGATGCTTTTCACAAGCTTGCCAGGGATCTTTTGAATTCCACCAAATCTTATTTTGCAAAGTTTCAAACGTATTGAAAATTTGTGCAACAAACCCAGGTTTGAAAATTTGAAAGAATAGTAATAGAAACCCCTGTTACACCCCCACCTAACTCTAATGATTGTTAACATTTTGCTCCCTTTACTTGCTCTCTCTCACTCTTTCACTCTCTCTCATTGTCTCTCTTTCTGTCTCTCTCTCTCCTGCCCTCCCTCCCTAGAGTTTCTGAAGATAAATTCCACCAATCTTGAAACAAATCCTGTCACATTATTGTTAACGACTTCAGCTCTTATTGCTTAAGACTAGAATATTATGCTTTATGATCACAATATTATTAACAGAGCCACAAAATTTAACATTGATCCAAAACTATTATCTAATATGATATCTGTAGTTGACTGTTACACTAAAGGCCACTATGTACCTCTGAGACATCAACAAAGGAATCTGCCACAAGCAGAGACTGGATGAGCACATGCCTATTGGGGCCATCCTCCAGGTGGGCTGCTGGTACCACCGAGGAAGCTGATCCGGCCCCCTTGAAAATGAAAAGCCTAAGGAGAGAGGATTCCAGCCATCGAGTCATTCCCTCTAGCTTCATGAGTGAGTGCTAACAATATCAATGGAAGAACCTCCCAACCAACCCACAGAACCCTGAGAAACAATAAATTATTTTTTAAGCCACTGAATTTGGATTTGTTGTACAACAATAGCTATCTGACATTTAGTCTGTATTTAAATTGTCCCAGTTGTCAAAATAATGTCCCTCTATAGTTTCTTACCACTTTTTTGATTCACATCCATTCAAGACTTACACACTGAATTTGGTTATCAAGTTTCTTTATTGCCTTTTTATTTATACCTGTCCCCTGTCCTACCTGTTTTTATCGTTAATGACATTGACTTTTTAATTAAAGAATCCAGGCCTGTTGTCTTATAAATTAGTCTGTAATTTTGATTTTTCTGATTATTTACTTGTGAATAGCTTCCGTTTAGATATTTTCATCAGAATACAATAGGTAATGTTGTTAACATCACATTGTATCATATCCAGAGAGATGCTAAGTTTGATAATTTGGTTAAGATGTCTCCTATCATGTTCATACATTATTAAAAAATACTTTGAGAGTTTGTTGATATCCTGTTCATCCATTGGCTATAGAACCCAGTGATGATCTCTGCCTGAATAAACTATATCAGTGATTGCAAAAAAGTGATTTTGTAATTCTGTCATTAATTGTGTATTTTTTACGTGGTATTCTTCCGTGAAAATAAACTTTCACTGTTCCCTCCTTTCTTTCCTTTCCTATGGACTTGGAAACTTGTTGTTTATGTTCAATATATCAATATCTATTGTAAACACCATTGTTTTTAAAACTTCAATTCCTCAAAGTTGGCCAGTGGGAAGGACCCCTCGGTGCCTCCTTCATCAGTCTTTGTGCACTTTTTTGCTTTCTGGTGCATTAAGTCACATTGTACCTTCTCCTATGCAGACCATTAGCAATACTTCCTTCAAAGAAATTAGTTCCTTTTACGGGGAAATGATGTTTAGAAACGAAGAATTGTCCCATTCTCTTGCATACTGAAGAAATCATTTTACTTATGTGAATTTTTCATTTGTCATTTACTTCCCACACTTCTTTTCTGCTGTTTTGTTATATCTAAAGAAAGGTCATGTGTTAGGCCTTTTTGAATATCATGTTTTTTTAATGAAGCTGTTATATTTGGTTATGCAATTTGCTCAAGAATATTGTGCAGGAGGGGCTGGAGCTAGTAAATTATAGCTTTAATTCCAGCAATCACTTTGAGAATTTTTTAAGCCTGCTGTGTTCCTGTGCCAGTGGGTTATCTCCTTGCAATTTCTGTTGTTTCCTCTTCAGAGGAAGAAGATGCTTCCAGCAACAGATGGACATGGCTCAAAGAGAAAGCATTTAGTTCATAAGTCTTCATCTGTTTATTGATCTCTGTTCTTCCAACTTTGTTTAGCAGCCTGTTTGTCTGGATTAAGAGTCTGTATCAGACAAAATAAAGATGACACCTCTAACTTTTCCTTGCTCTTTTGTAGCAAAGAAGAGGCCCACACACAGGCATTACCAGCTTTCCCTGTGGCTACCTTCACTCCATTTCTCAGTCTTTCTAATAAAGGATTTTATTAGAAGCAACGGGATAATTTCTGCATGGCTTCACCTAAGCACAGCTCAAGTATTAGTTAAGTCTCTTTTCATTTCAAGGGACAAAAACCCAACACAAACCAGCATGAGATAAATAGAAAATTATTCATTTATGTAAATAAGAAGTGAATAAGTGTAATGGTATTTGGGCATGACTCAATTTGGAATTGGTGGGTGCTCTGTCTCTCTCCCTTCTGCCATCTCGTTCCTTTCTACCTCTGTTCCCCTGTTTTCCATGATTGGCTCTCAGCCCTACATATCCTTGCTTGCTTTTATTCTCCTTATTCTCATATAGGCTATCTCCACATGGTAGTGAGACTTCACAAGCAGCTCTAGCCACCTACTGTTCTAGCTCCAACATCTCTTTAGAAAAGCACCTTCTACGTCAGCTAGAAGAGAACTTCAGCCACATGCTTACCCTTGGAGCAATCACTAACCTGGGGTAATGGACTACCATGAATGTGTGGACTGTAGACTCCCACGTGAGGAGGGAGGAATTTGCGAGTGGCACCCCAATAGAAAATGAAGAGAAAGAAGGATCACATCCATCACAAAGGAGGGAAGGGGCACATCAAGCAAAAATAGCATGTATCCACTACAGGTCAGCTCTTACCATGGCAGTACCTCTGGCCCAGACAGGACATCTTGGGATTGTCATAGCGATTTCAGATGTTACAGCATCCACTAATCCAACACATCACAGTGGCTTACTCAACAGGGTCCCTGTCTTGCTTTGAAGTCTGGTGTTCTACATCCTCCTCGTTCCAGAATCAAGGCTGAAGGAGCAGCTTCTTTCTGGAACATTCTGTTCTCATGGCAGAGAGAAAGGTGAGAAATGTAAATGGAGTGAAGCTCTTTCATAGAAGAAGTTTTAAGAGCCCTTAGTGCATCCACCTTCTCTTTTTTTTCCCTAGGCCAAGAAGATCAGTAACGTTCCAAGCAGGGGCTGCTTCTTAAGCATTGGTCCTCAAATAAAGAGGACATGGGTCACAGCTACAGCCACCCTAAAAGGGATATTTAACATGAACAGAGAGAAATCTTCGTTGTAAGTAGCTGTGATTTGGGGTGAATTTGTTTCCACAGCGTAACCTAGTAGGATATGTCTGTATCTCATGTGAAAACCCTAATCAGATTCATTATTCATGCTTCATTAATTTTATTCATTGTTTGGCTCTATGTTTTAACCTAAGCATCACACAGGACATAGTACAGATGATGTGTCTAGTAGTTATTGACTGTTTTTGTGTGGTTAGTTGTGTTTAAATTTTTTAAAATGTTTATTTATTTCTGAGACAGAGAGAGACAGAGCATGAGTGGGGGAGGGGCAGAGAGAGAGGGAGACACAGAATCAGAAGCAAGCTCCAGGCTCTGAGCGGTCAGCACAGAGCCCAACGCAGGGCTCAAACTCACAAACCATGAGATCATGACCTGAGCCAAAGTCAGTCGCTCAACTGACTGAGCCACCCAGGTGCCCTGATTAGTTGTGTTTATAGCGCTATTAGACTCACTATCAATAATCTACACTAAATAGTTTTGATATACTCTTGTATTTTTTTCTGAAAGAAGAAATACATGCACCCTGTAGACAACTTGAAAATATAGAGTATAAAGAAGAAATCACACACCGTCCCATAAAACTTGGGCCATCACTGTTGATATTTTAATTATGTTTCAGTGCTTCCCAAGGATATTTTAGTTATTTGGTCATATTATGCAGTATTAAATATCATTTTCTCATTTATTTATACATGAGCATTTCCTACATTGTAAAATAATCTATAAAAACATTTTGATTAATATACAACATTCTAATATGTGAAAGCCATAACTGACCTAACCCCTCTCCCGATTGGTTGTTCTCAATTATTACTATAATTAATGTTGTTATGAGCACCTTTGTACTGAATATTGTAAGTATCTCTATTTTCTTATGTTAAAGTCTTAGAAGATTAAGTACAGGGCCAAATATTATAAACAATTCTAAGACTTTTAATATGTATTGCTAAATTATTTTAAAGATAAGTTTTACCAAAACAGCCTCACTACACACTTACCAGCATTTTACCTGACCACTATTTTAATCTTTCCAGTCATATAATCAAAACTAAACTCATTGTTGCAATTTCCTTTCCTAATAAGCTTGAACATTTTCTTATATTTGTTAGCCATTTTCTCTTCAGATGCCTTCTTTTGCCATAATCTTAATGTAATTGGTCCATAGGGAGTTGTATTCAAAGTTCCAACCAACTTGCAAATTAGCTTATGGAATACATCTCATTTGTAAGTAAGAAGCTATTTATTTTAGCTTTATGTTAGAATGGAACAAGAAAGATAACACACTTGATCAAACCTTCTGTCAGCACTATCCGACAGAACTTTTTGCAGAGTTGGAAATGTTCCGTATCTGCCCTGTCCAGCATGGCAGCCACTAGCCACACATGACTATGAGCCCTTAAAATGTGGTTAGCATGACTAAGGAACTGAATTTGTTAATTTTGTTCTATTTCGATTAATATAATTTTAATTTTAATAGCCTCGTGTGGCTAATGATGTCATATTTGACATCACAGTCCTAAATTATTTACCCATCTCAGGGAATGGGTCAGCCTCAGCTTCATACTTAGCCTACTAAGTCCAAAAGGAAGAGGAGAGAAAACAAGATCGAGGGGCAAACTGCACAGTATGAGGTAAGCTCAGTATATATAGTTACATACTCATGCATTTCCCTGGGTTTTTCAATTAAAATGACCTTTTTACCTTAGCGTAGTCATCTTATGGTGCTTGCCTTGGACCAGTCTTTCACATCTTAATACGTAATCCTCACACTAAGTCTATAATATAGCTACTATGAATCTTTCTCCATGTTACAGACTAAATAACTGAAGCACAAACTGAAGCACAAGCTCTAGAAACATAGAGCTAATTAAGTGCCAGAGCCAGAGTTCAAGCTCAGCTAGTCTGACTCAAGAATCTATGCTTTTGGGGCACCTGGGTGGCGCAGTCGGTTAAGCGTCCGACTTCAGCCAGGTCACGATCTCGCGGTCCGTGAGTTCGAGCCCCGCGTCGGGCTCTGGGCTGATGGCTCAGAGCCTGGAGCCTGTTTCCGATTCTGTGTCTCCCTCTCTCTCTGCCCCTCCCCCGTTCATGCTCTGTCTCTCTCTGTCCCAAAAATAAATAAATAAACATTGAAAAAAAATTAAAAAAAAAAAAAAAAAGAATCTATGCTTTTAATCCGCCCACTGTCTTATATTGTCTGTTGGTAGAGAATCACCAGGGGTACATAGTATGTATTGTACTTAATGAAATCAAGTATGCTATTGCCTGAAATGCCTCTAATGAGAGGTAAACCTTTTATTTCACAACTTAGAGTTAACACGCTTACAATCAAATCCCTGACTAAAAGCAAGAACTGTTTGGGGATGAAAAAACTCACTACAAGAAAGGCAGTAAGCCCATATGTGAACCAAACTGGCTGTCAAATCATTTCCTAAAGTATTTGTCTTCACAGGAGACAAATCTAAAAGACTTCACAGCTTGGGCAAAGAATGGCCTTGTTTTGCTGCGACTAGGTGAGCCAAGTAGAAGCAGTGTTTTGTATTATTTGTCCTGCTCAGGAATTTTGCTCTGCATGATTTATGAAAGTTATATTTGTTAATCATTTGAAAGCTTTGCTCTCAGGGAATTGTTTTATTAAGGTTATGTCCTTTCTCATGTGAAATGTGTGTTTAGTGATTAGAATAATGTATCAACTGACTCTTTATCTGCAGCTTTCCAAAGCACAAAATTAATCTACCTTAAATTGGCTCAACATGAAGCCAACCACAAAGGGAATCAACGTTTTCAAATGGAGACCACACTTCTTTGAGTGGAGCAATTATTTGAAGAGATGTCTACTTTTCTTTAATACATAATTCCAAAAGTGGTACTGCCAACATTTTAAAAATTTAAAAGATTTGCAAAAAGAAGAAAAAATTATAGTGTCAGAGGAAATTAATATCACTGATTTGCAAGCAGCTTGTTTCACTGTGATCAGATATTCCTTCAGTGGCAGGAGTGCCCATGCCATACGCCTGTGCAAACAACTGTGCCAGGCAGAACTTGAAAATAGCCCGTGCTGTGATGATGCCCCAGCTTCTAGTTGATGGAATGACTAGTTGATGAGGGACAGCTAATGAGAATGCAAATGATCTTCAGACCAGATTTATAACATTGCTCCGAAGATTTGCTAAACTCCGCGGTTCTCAAAGACGTGGACAAGTTACAGTGGAGGTTGTGCTTGAACTCTGGAAACAGAACTTTGTATTGGAATTTTATGTTAGAATTTGCATTAGAATTAATAACTAACAGGAAGAACATACGGCTTGACATCAGAGAGACAGATGTTAAAATCCCAATCCTGCTATCGACTAGTAGGGTGGTTCTAGATAATTCAGCTAACTGCTCCAAGCCCTGGTTTCTTTATCTGTTATGAAGACACTCTACTTGTCAGACTGCTGAAGAGCACAGAAGTGGGAACAGCAAAGTTCCAGACATTTGTCACACAAAGAGGTAGTGAAATGAACACTTAAGCCTGGAAGACAAGGTGGTATCAGCAGTCACTAGAACAAAGATGAATTTGGAGAAAGTCCAAATCCCAAATTGGTTTAGTAGGTTGCAAGGGACAAAGCATAAAGCATAAACAGCTAGGATGATGCGGTAATGTCAGATGCACGTCAAAGTCACAATAGAAGAAAGATAGTGTACCTGTCAGAACTCAAAACAATTTTTTACTGATTGCCTTGTGCCACATTCCACATCCAGGACTTTTTAGAGGGTCTGAGAAACATTTCTGACAACATAAAACTCAGTTTTCATAATACAAAATAAAAATTTTAAGTATCAGCCCTGCCTAGCACATGGTTATTTGGAGAAAAGGGAAATAATGCAAATGAAAGCATTATTATGTAAACTACCATGCTGTAAGATTAAGAGCTCATTATTATGGTTCTCATTGCTCTAATCAAGTATACTTAAGAGAAAGGCTTCACTGACATCATTATCTTAGAAAATATAAATGTAAGTAGTCATCAAATTAATAGTTACTCTAAGAGTATCTCTGCTGCATAAGGGAAACAGGATTAAGATGTGAAATCATGCACTTATGTGTATGTTGTTTAGGATATTTACATATTCTATTTTCTCAGATGGACATTTACTTCTATTTGTTTATTTTTATAGTATATAGCAACCGAGCCTTCCTTATATGAGATCAAAGGTCAACAATAATGTATGACAAAGTTGAATATAGACTAATAATTTATAGTGACTTTTAGCTGCTTATTGTTTCTAGATACCTCAGTACTGTTTCTGGAAAGGTGTAAATGTAGTGACCGCTAAGAGTAGGCTCTAAGACGTTGTAGACCTAGGTTAAACTCCAACACTGCCCCCTGTCTTCTGGGTAAATTTTGGTATATTATACCTTTTAAGATTCAGTTTCTTCTTCATTTGTAAAATGGAGAAAATAATCCCTATAGAAGTTCAAAGAATGAATGAAATAAAAGAAAGAGATGATCACCCGATCAATGCTCACTAGCATCCCCACTTTGTAGGTGTCCAGAAATGACATTGGTCTCAGTGATTCTACAACAGTTAGATTCTGGATTTCAGTCCTGGAAGTACAAAAACTCAAAGTCATAGGGACCCTAGAGAGACTGGCCTCAGTAATTCTGTTAACCTATCAAAAGACAGAAGAGACAAGTATACGTTGTTGTACGTTAGTACTCTATTTTTAATGAGAGCTATCTGCCATGTGTACCTCCCTGTGGCATCCTGTCCCCAGAAGTGAGCTACATGGAAAGCCAACTGAATAGAAATGTTCTTGCAGAATGAGGAATCAGAATGAGGAAAGTGGGTTATTCAATTTGGGCATATATATAACCAGTTTATCTTTCCCCACCATATGTCCACAAAAGGGATCAAACATACCTCCCCCCCCAAAAAATGCCACTTTGGTAAATTGATTATTTTGAGCCTAAGGCAATTGAAGAAAAGCAGATGCAAAAAGGGTCTCCAATCTCCCCTTTCTACCTAAAAGTGGGGCATAAATTTCCTGTGGGAAATATTCCCTTTCCCAGAAGAGAATATTCTTATCAGTTTTTATCACTGGAGATGGAGAGCTGACACCAAGATGAACATCAGTATGACCAAACCTACCAAAATAACCCTTACCTTCCGTTAGTTTCCCTCTTATATTTGCCAGTCACTTTCCTACAGTTTACCGCCCTAGCACACATACCTTTTACCTGTAGCATCTCCAAAAGCTATTGTTCTTTATTAAAATGGTATGTAAGCTCTCAGACCCATGCATTTTGTTGAGTCTTCGTTTCTTACACGTGAAAGCTCTGTGTACATGTACAAATATTGATATCAAATAAAATGTGTATGCTTTTCTCCCACTAATCTGTCTTTTGTCAGTTTAATTATCAGGCTCAGATGCAGAACCTAAGAGGGTCTAGGAAAAGTCTTTCCTCCTCGACAGCTATATTTGCCATGTCATAATATGCCAGTGTGGAGGTCTCCTGATTCATACATAGCTGGGAATTCTCAGTATTTGCCTCCATTTTTTGTTTTTTCTCTAAGTGTCCATTAACAATCAGCTTCCCTTTTGATTGGCACAGTAAATGAAGAAAGGGATATTAACCTTCAATTATTTTATAATTGAATCTTCTGGGCCTAGAATTCTTCTTTCCTTTTAGGATAATTTTTCTGATTTTGTAGATAAGGCCTCAAAAGGCAGTCGTATTTCTCTCCCTTCATAGTTTTTTGTACATTCCTTAGTTCAGGGTCAAGCATTGACTCAAATATCTACATCATATTACCTGGTATCTAGTAAGTATTTGATAAGTGCTAGGGTTTTTTTTTTCCTCCTCATGTGCTTATCTTCATTTATAACCACACTCTATGTCCAAGAAATAAAGTCAGATTTTGTCTGCAATCTTATTTGTCTATCATCTCATTATATTCTCTTGAATGCTGTTAGTTAAAACCAAAACTACCTGAAGTGCTTCACAGCTGCTACTCAGTCAACCTATCAGACAAACCTCCTCAGGGCTGCAAGCATAGTAACATGCAGGTCTCTCCTACTATTTGAATGTAGAATGTTCCTATGCAAACTTCCATAAGCCAAAATGGCATAAGGTGAAGAAGAAATTACCATTAATGTGTATGAAAATTTTTTGAGCATTCTTAGACCCAAAAAATAAACTTTCTTTGGCTTTTCTGATACCTTAGGACATGTCTTGCCAAGAAATACACAAAATAAAATTGAGATACAGCACAGATGCTCACAGACACATTTCAAAGCTCTGGTGGCTTGATGCTGAGATGCTGAGTGTAGATCCCGAGGAAGGAGCTTGGCAGGGCTGTTCTTGCTGCCCCAAGTGTGTGCTGCCTCTATACAGCTTGCTGCAAAACCAACACTGAACTTAATTTCCCTTTTTGTCATTCCTCTGTATAAGTGAAAATCCTCTTCAGATTTCTTTTAGTTAGCAAAAGCAGGTTAGTAATATAAGCCCTTTGTAAAAAGGAAGTGGTGAAACATGACATTCCAAACAGGCAGGAATAAACTGGTGCAGCCACTCTGGAAAACAGTATGGAGTTTCCTCAAAAAATCAAAAATAGAGCTACCCTACGACCCAGCAAATGCACTATTAGGTTTTTACCCAAGGATACAAAAATGCTGATTCCAAGAAGCACATGCTCCCCAATGTTTATAGCAGCACTATCAACAATAGTCAAATTATGGAAAGAGCCCAAATGTCTATCAATTGACAAATGGATGAATAAGACGTGGTATATATATACAGTGGAATACTACTTTCAGAAAATAATGAAATCTTGTCATTTGTAACAATGTGGATGGAACTAGAATGTATTATGCTAAGTGAAATAAGTCAGGCAGAGAAAGACAAATATGATTTCACTCGTATGTGGAATTTAAGAAACAAAACAAATGGACATGGGGGAAGGGAAGCAAAAATAATATAAAAACAGGGAGGAAGACAAACCATAAGAGACTCTTAAGTAGAGAGAACAAACTGAGGGTTGCTGGAGGGGTGTTGGGTGGGGAGCTGGACTAAATGGGTGATGGGCATTAAGGAGGGCACTTGTTGGGATGGGCACTGGCTGTTGTATGTAAGTGATGAATCACTAAATTCTAGCACTGAAACCAATACTGCACTATATGTTAACTAAGTTGGATTTATTTTTTTTTAAAGCAGGGATACCTGTAGTTTCACTGATGATAGGATTAGGATTGTGGAGAAGAGTATTTTCAAAGGAGTTTTGTTTTAGAGGAAAAGCAGGAAAGAAATCAAGAGCACCCATACTTATAGCATTTGTTTAATAGTTTGTTTCTTCTCCTTCATCACTTATATTAAAAAGAGAAACGGAATATGGAGCGTGAAAAAGACGAGGCACAAAGAGAAAGGCATTTTTAAACTTTCAAAGTCACAGGTGAAAAATACTTACTATTTTCCTCTGGAAACATTCTCCCTCATGGTGACTAATAATGGTCTCCATCACAATTTCCACCCACTTGTACAGCTTCTCTACCACCTTTGCCACCTGCTCCTACACACAAACCATGCCTTTCAACTTTTTCAGTCTTCTAAGTGAGAACGTTTTCTTTTTTTAGCCTGTGATGTATTAATTAACTAAGTAGAAATCCAATGGCTGGTATAGAGGTAAGAAACTCCTTGAACAGAGGACACCTGACTTATCAACAGAGGAATAATCCTCAAAAAAAGAAGCAAGACCTTTAAGAGTAACTGGGAGAACTCACGACTGAGTAGGGCTTCAGCCTCCCATGCAAATACTTAAGGTGCAAATGGCTCAGGCAGTTGCCAGACGACATCAGGCCAGGGTGCAGAGGACAGAAGAATTCTGTCCAAATCTGCACGGTTTGAATCAACGACACTAGTGATGGGTGACAAAATAGGTGACTTTAGTGGACCCAAACAAATGGGAATCAGCAGAGAGGAAACTATCTCCCACCTACAGAAGTATGAAGTCCTTCCTCGTGCAGTCACTAGAGATACTCATTACGAAGCATGACTAGACATCACTCTCCCTATGAGGGCAACACCTTTGAGGCTGCTTGTAAGCAAGGGTAATTTCTAAACACCCCATTTAACATTTCACGATTCTCTGGAAAAATAAAAAGAGGTCGAATTTTCATTTGGTTATTTATAAATCTAAAACCCTGGAGTGCAAACTCTGAAATGCTTATCTCCCCTCTAGAGACATTTATTTAGATTTCTTTGGGCAAGAACCCAAACTCCTTTCTTTTTCTTTCCAAATAGAATTTGTTTTACATTAGAGAAATTGGGCTTCTTTTGGTCTCTCCAGAGACTGTACTTCTCATATGTAAGCTCCTAGATTCCTAATTTGAGGTTCCCTTCCTGTAATAACAAACACCTCTTTGCACACGCAGGTCTGTTCATGAGGTCCTCCTCATGTTGCTACAGAAAGGGAAAGAACTGATGCAAAGGGAAGTGGGTAGTTACTGTTCTAAGTGATAATAATCTAGCTTGATCCAGAAATGCACAATATAGATAAATATAGAAATTAAAAGCATATCATGTTAATCTAGTTGAAGAGACAGCCAGATAATATAGACCTAGACATAAATGTATAAAATGGTAATATATCCTTATTCATGCTATGTGAACATGTGCAATTTTCGGTAACTGAACTTGCCATGACTATTCAAAGGTAGCATATGATATAGAAAACAGTACCCGGGCACCTGGGTGGCTCAGTAGGTTAAGCAGCTAACTTCAGCTTAGATCATGATCTCACAGTTCATGAGTTCCAGCCCCACATCAGGCTCTGTGCTGACAGCTCAGAGCCTGGACCCTGCTTCAGGTTCTGTCTCCCTCTCTCTCTGCCCCTCCTGCACTCATGCTCTGTCTCTGTCTCTGTCTCTCGTGCGCACACTCTCTCAAAAATTAACATTGAAAAAATTTTTTTGAAAAAGAAACTTTAACCTGAATATCATCTTATTAGCAACAGTTTAAATAAGTCCATTTTGGGGCGCCTGGGTGGCGCAGTCGGTTAAGCGTCCGACTTCAGCCAGGTCACGATCTCGCGGTCCGTGAGTTCGAGCCCCGCGTCAGGCTCTGGGCTGATGGCTCGGAGCCTGGAGCCTGCTTCCGATTCTGTGTCTCCCTCTCTCTCTGCCCCTCCCCGATTCATGCTCTGTCTCTCTCTGTCCCAAAAATAAATAAAAAACGTTGAAAAAAAATTTTAAAAAAATAAAATAAGTCCATTTTAATTGTAATACATATTTTATGAATTGATTAGATTTAGCATTACTTATACTCTATTTTATTTAAATATAAAATATACTTAAGTTGCTTTTGTTTCATTATGTTTATTTTTACTGTTACTTTCTACTTAAAACAGGTGATGTGGTTTTCCATTTATGATAGGGCTATAATTTTTTTCCCCAATGTATAATTGAATTAAATTTTTTAACATATTTATTTATTTTTGAGAGAAAGAGTATAAGTGGGGGAGGGGAAGAGAAAGGGGTTAGAGGATCTAAAGTGGGCCCCACACTGACAGCAGAGAATCTGACATGGGGCTTGAACTCACAAACCACGAGATCACGACCTGAGCCAAAGTGAGATGCTCATCCAACTGAGCCACTCAGGTGCCCTGAATTGAATTTTTAAATGATTTGAATTTAGCATAACTCAATTCAGTCTTCAAGGATAATTTCAAGTGGAAATATTTTTCCTGAAGAAAAATTTCCCCAGACACTACAGAGGAATTCATTGCTGTCTCAGTAATATTTGATTCATCCACTAATCTAATACTTACCTCACAGTACAGACTAGTTACATGCAAAGATGATAGCCTTCTAGACATTTGGAAGCCTTTCAGGATAGGGGCCATCTTTCTTATGTTTTTTTTTTAATCACCAGAATATAACAGATATTTAATAAACCTTTGTTGATTTTTGGAAAGTGTAAAAGAGGAGCGCCTGGGTAGCTCAGTCGTTTGAGCAATCGAGTTTGAGTCCTACCCCCCTTCTACATCCAGCTCACTGCTTCAGATCCTCTGTACCCCCACTCTCTCTGCCCCTCCCCTAGTCATGTTCTGTCTTTCAAAATAATAATCATAATAAACATTGAAAAGTGTAAATGAAGATTTTTTTAGCATTTGTATTTTTGCCTTTGGCAAACATACTCTAAGACACTACTGAACACATAGGGAAACACATTAATCTTTGCAAATAAGAAAAGTACAAATTAATTTACAGACAAGAAGTCAATACCATTTGTGCACTCTGTAGCAACTTAGGCAATTTCAGGAACACTCTAACCACCTCCTCTAGGTTCTATACTCTTTTTTTTCTTACCTCCACCACATACTTCATGATTATAGCCCCCTGTGTCATCTTTTTTTCTCTCTTTCTCTGAGTCTTGATGGTTGATAATAGAAAACATCTTTCCTCTGAAGTTCAGAGCCACCAATTGCTGAATCCTGATTGAGACCACTGTATTGGCCTGAAAAAATTAATATAGTTCTCATTAGGGGTGACTTAGACATTGGTGAGGCTATTACCCAATACTCCTTGTAGAATATGTTCCTGTACTTCTCTGTATTTTTCAGGAGATATGGCCTACTAATCTATAATTCATTATGATATGTAGTGCTCATGGCAGCAAAACATATGATTCTTTTAGTATGGTGTGAAATATTATTTTCCTTTTAACTTTGTATGCTTATAACCAACCCAAATAAGTTAGTTTCTGCAAAACATCTCTGATGATAAATACTAAACCGTTCACAGAAGTAGCTCTAATGGCTGCGGAATGTTGGAAAAGACATCATTATGTGGAATGACGTCTGATAGTTGTAAAAAATTGTTCTCAGTAGTTTGAAAAAAAAGCAAGTTGTACGTCAACATTTAGACGGGCTTCAGAGCTATCAGTCCACAGTGTAGGAGCACTTCACAAAAAATGGCATACATTATAATTAGTAGTGCACCATTATATTCATAATGAATATAAATAAGGCTAAAAGGAAGTCTACATGTTAAACTTTAATGCCAATAAAATTTCCTTTAAAATCCTGCTGAAGGTTTGGATATGAGAATAATGTATGTCATTCCTTTTCATTATTCTAAGACCAAATTTATGAAAAATCCTTTGCATTGCTTCAGTAACAACTTGACATTTTAAAATGTTTTGTCAATAATAGTATGTATAACTGCTACATTTTCATTTTAAACATTTTCACCAATTGTTTTATTTCCATCAATTTTGATTTATTCAGTATGATCTGAGTTACTGAGATTAAAAGAGGTATTTGAAAGAACAAAACATATGTGATTTATTTTAGTTTCCACCAGATTTTCAAAAACAGTAGTTGACAGCTACCAGAATGTTGTGTTCAGCTCAGTTTTTTCTTTTATTAAGCTTTTTATTTTAATTCCAGTAGAGTTAACATACGGTGTTATAGTAGTTTCAGGTGTACACATAGTGATTCAATAATTTTATACATTACTCAGTGCTCATCACGATAAATGATAAATGTACTCCTCATCCCCTTCACCTATTTCGCCCTTTCCCCCATCCACCTCCCCTCTGATAGCCACTAGTTTGTTCTCTATAGCTAAGAGTGTGTTTTTTGATTTATTTCTTTTTTTCCCTTTGTTCCTTTGCTTTGTTTCTTAAATTCCACATATGAGTGAAATCACTTGGTATTTGTTTTTCTGACTTATTTCATTCAGCATTATACTCTCTGCATCCATGTTGTTGCAAATGGTAAGATCTCGTTTTTATGGCATAGTAATATTCCATTATATATATAGTCTATTGGTTTTGAATATATATATATATAGAGAGAGAGAGAGAGAAAGAGACTAATAGACTATCCATATATATATATATGGATATATAGACTAATAGACTATCCGTATATATATGGATATATTTATAACTACTATAAATCCCACATCTCCTTTATCCATTCATCTATCAACAGACACTTGAGCTGCTTCCATAATTTGGCTATTATAATAATGCTGCTATAAACATATGGGTGCATATATCCTTTTGAATTAGCCTTTTTGTACTCTTTGGGTTTACCCAGTAGAGCAATTACTGGATTATAGGATAGTTCCATTTTAATCTTTTGAGGAACCCCCATACTGCTTTCCAGAGTGGCTGCACCAGTTTGCCTTCCCACAATAGTGCACCAGGGTTCCTTTATCTCCACATCCTCACCAACACTTGTTCTTTTTTACTTTCGCCATTCTGACAGATGTGGGTGATATCTCATTGTGGCTTTGATTTACATTTCCCTGATGATGAATGATGTTGAGCATCTTTTAATGTATCTGCCGTCCATCTGTATGTCCTCTTTGGAAAAATGTGTACCCATGTCTTCTATCCATTTATTAACTGGATTATTTGTTTTTTGGGTATTGAGTTTGATAAGTTCTTCATAGATTTTGGATACTAACCCTTTATCAGAT
Source organism: Felis catus (assembly GCF_018350175.1). Lineage (NCBI taxonomy): Eukaryota > Metazoa > Chordata > Mammalia > Carnivora > Felidae > Felis > Felis catus. Next base: position 69,360,017 of record NC_058371.1, on the reverse strand, counting down.
ATGTCATTTGCAAATATCTTTTCCCATTCAGTAGGTTGTTTTTTACTTTGGTTGACTGTTTCCTTTACTGTGCAGAAGATTTTTATTTTGATGTAGTCCCAGCAGTTTATTTTTGCTTTTATTTTTCTTACCTCAGTAGATATATCTAGAAAAATGTTGCTACAGCTGATGTCAAAGAAATAACTGTCTCTGCTCTCTTCTAGAATTTCTACGGTTTCATGTCTCACATTTAGGTCCTTAATCCATTTTCAGTTTATGTTTGTGTGTATTATAAGAAAGTGGTCCAGTTTCACTCTTTTGCATTTAGCTGTCCAGTTTTCCCAACACCATATGTTGAAGAGAATGTCTTTTCCCCACTGCATGTCCTGTTCTATTGTTCTCTATATCTATTCTTGTGCTAGTACCATATTGTTTTGACTACTACACCTTTTAGTATAACTTGAAATCTGGGATTGTAATACCTCCAGCTTTGTTTTTCTTTTTCAAGTTTGTTTTGGCTATTCAGGGTCTTTTGTGGTTCCATACAAATTTTAGGATTATTGTTCTAGTTCTGTGAAGAATGGTGTTGGTATCAGTTTAGTTTTTTTAAAGGTGGGCACATTGTCTTCAGAGATTTTATGTGTTGAATTGCAATTACTCTGATTAAAACTTGTTAATTAACCTATACATTGTTTCATTTGCAACCAATCAAGAAAGCAAGAAAGTGAAGCTTAAACTCTCCTCCCCACAATGCTTCTTAAGTTCCAAAAAGTTTAAAAGATTGAAGTAGCATAAAAAATTATAATAAAGAATAATAGAATAAAGCAAAATTCCAAAGTGCATAAAAAAACTGAAATTATTGGCAAGCATAATTAGTAAGAATGCCATTGAGATTAACGTCATTGAAATTGATTAAAAGAGAAGCGAACTGAGAGGAACAATGGGAGAGAAGAAAATGTTAACTTACATGATGAAATGTTACATCATAAATCAACAGGTTTCAGAGAAGGCAGTAACACCTTGATTTTGAAGTTAGGGGTTACTTTACACTTTACCAAAAAGAAATTAAGAGTTGGTGAGTTGCATAACAAAGCTGCCCCTTCACTTTATCTACAATGTGAGGAAACTGGGCTATACTGTATCTAAATCCCTCCTGACAAAACATACCATTTATTGATAGGCTTTTTTTCATGTATATCCACAGCATGTGAAGATGTTCAGGACATGCCAGCCCAAAATTTGCCACTTTGATATATTGATTACTTTGAGCTGAAGGCTCAATTTCTCTGCACTCCAGAGAATGCAGAGAGATTTCTCTGAACTCCTCCTAACTGCCTAAAGACAGACCCTACATAGGAATTCTATTGTCATAAACCCCTCCCTGGGAATTTCACCAACACACTCTTAGCTATAGAGAACAAACTAGTGGCTATCAGAGGGGAGGTGGATGGGGGAAAGGGTGAAATAGGTGAAGGGGATGAGGAGTACATTTATCATTTATCATGACAAGCACTGAGTAATGTATAAAATTATTGAATCACTATAGTGTACACCTGAAACTACTATAACACCGTATGTTAACTATACTGCAATTAAAATAAAAAGCTTAATAAAAAAATAAACTGAGCTGATCATATTTCATACATCTATTCCATGAAGGGCCCTACATCTTTCCTAAAATTCATTTACTCTCCCTCAGTGGCCTACACTCTCCCCTCCCCCCGTCCGCATTAAGATATAGGTAAGCTCCGAAATCTCACTGATTTTTGCTAATTCACTTTTGTTTTCCTTTGATATCCCAAGCATGTAATATTAAAAATTAATACATTTCTATACATTTTCTCCTGTTAATCTACCTGTTGTCAGTTTATTTCACAAGACCAACTATCGAACATAGGTTCAGAGTTATCAGACACAATCTTGAGATCACAAAGATTGAACTCTGGTTTTCATTGTTATAATACAAAGTGAATTTTATTATGAACCTGGAAATTATGTCTGGCATTAAAAATAACTGTTGACATCAACATTTTTAAAAATGACATTTCAATCTATTTTATAAACCAAACCAACACATGCACTTCTACTCTGTATTAAAATAACATTAACTACAAGGATAGTGTTTCATTAAATTACTTTCTACCTTGCTTACTAAAAGGCAAAATGACTTCTGATTTTGGTTGTTGCCATTCATAATCTATTGGAAGGATTTTTATTGGATGAAACTTTAAAAATATCTACACATAGACAGTGTGATATAAATATGTGAGCAAGTATGTTTTAATTTATTTTTAAGCTTATTTATTCATTTTGGGAGAGAGTGTGTGTGTGCACTAGTGGGAGAGGGGCAGAGAGAGAAGAGAGAATCCCAAGCAGGCTCTGCATTGTCAGCACAGAGCCCGACGCAGGGCTTGAACTCACAAACCATGAGATCATGACCAGAGCAGAAGTCAGATGCCTAACACCTGAGCCACCCAGGTGCCTCATGTATGTTTTAATTTTGACTCAGGGTAGTTTGTTAGCATTTGAAAAACTGTAATCAGAAGCCCACACTGCAGAGATAGATACTTCAAGTGTTTCAGCTCTCATTTTCTCCAATACTGAAGGATTTATTATTTAACAAAAGAAATATAGGACTTTTTCCCCCATTGGTGAAATAAGTGGTGTTCAAGATGTAAGTCAACTAGAAATAATACCAGTACCTCAACTCTTGAGAAAGAAGCAAAGTATTTAGCAAGGCTAAAAGCCAATATCTTCAAGAGTCATTCCCTAGGCCTAAGGACTTTTCTGAGTCTTTTGTATACACTTTTCTGAAAGATCTTGTCACTTGATATGACTTGAAGTTTAGCTCAATGAAGCTTCCGGCATATTGTTTCAACTGCCTTATGAACCTTTTATTCATGGTGCTTGACAGAATGCCTAGAATGACCGCAAGCTGGAACTTCAAGCTTACAGACTCTTTGCTTTTTTGTTAATAAATACCTCTTTGTTAATAAATATTTATACATGTGACAGAATTTGGTCACATGTATATGCTTATGTAAGCATATACCTGTAAGCAACAGCTATAAGCCTCAGTGACCATTGATTTCTGGAGGTTACTGATATCTACCAAAATTTTGTCACAATTTTGAATGGCCAAATTGGCTTAAATCAGTTTGTAATACAGGATTTCCCTCTAAAATCATTTTTTTCAATAGCCCTGTAAACATCATGGTATTTGGAGACAACTAATAATGTTTCAACAAAGTCTAAAAGGGCTCGGCACTGAATGCTTATTGATGGCACATAAAGTGCAAGAGACCTGGGCATACCAAGTAGAACCTGAAAAGGTAGAGATGTGAAGGAACTACGGTCCAGTGGGGGAAATAAATGCTTAAGTATTTAAGTACAATACAACTTGATGGGTATAAAGACAGAGATATGCATATAGAACTGGGAGTAAGAAGGTTCGTAGAATAAAGGAAAACTTCCTGGATAAGGTAAACTTCTATTTGGGTCTTCAAGAAAAAAATAAGATTTACCAGTGAAAAGTCAAGCAGTAAAGGTTTATAGCGGCAAAGGCACATAAAAGAAAAATAGCATGTTGTGTAATGGGGACCACAAAGAGTTAAATGTGCCTGGATTGTAAAATACTAGGTAGGTAGTTATAAAATGAGCAGGAGAGGCAGCTAAGAGCCATAGAGGTCTGGTCATGTTGCTGTGACTCACTTTTAAGAAGCTTGGCTCTTAGTCAAAGGTTACCAACTTTTTCAAATGTCAGTGCCCCTTTTTCACATGGATGAATTTAGGGCTTCCACATGATCATCACTTCACTTTTATTATTCACATACATTTAAAAATACACAGTATTGGGGCGCCTGGGTGGCTCAGTCGGTTAAGTGGCCGACTTCGTCTCAGGTCATGATCTCACGGTCCATGAGTTCGAGACCCGCGTCGGGTTCTGTGCTGACAGCTCGGAGCCTGGAGCCTGTTTCAGATTCTGTGTCTCCCTCTCTCTCTGACCCTCCCCTGTTCATGCTCTGTCTCTCTCTGTCTCAAAAATAAACATTAAAAAAAATTTTTTTTTAAAATACACAGTATCAGTAAGTTACAAATTCATTAAAATTTAGGAATTTATTATTTATATTAGTAATCATAGCCTATACCTATATGCTTTTGAAAAATTGTCATGTATATGTTATGAAATATGATTTATTTGGCCTATAATCAAAGACTGCTGCCAGTATAGATTTGCAAACATTAACCAAAATTTCAAAATATTCCTGAGGCCACAAACCGGGTACCACACTACAGCTCATGAAAAGTCAATGAAGGCTTTCAAACCCAAGAGAGAGCTGGCCAGAAGAATGGCCTGGTAGAGCAAGACCCTAGACAAGGAGAGGGGAAGGTGGGTGTGGTGTCTCTTCACTTGAGAGACCCTGCAGGAGGACAGTGAGAAAGTGAAATGCTCAAGAGTTAACTGATTCGTTGGAAATGGTGAAGGAAAGGGAAGAATCAAAACTCAATACGGGAATGACTTAGGTGAACGAGGGTGACATTGAATTTGTTTTGGACATGCTGATCTAAGCTGACATGAAGTAAGAAAATGCACAGTAAGCAGTTAGGTAAAGACTCCAAAATCAGAAGCATCCACAGCACATAGCTTGTGATCACCTAATGTTTATGAGACCACACAGGGAGAGTAGCTGTAGAGTATGAAAGAAGGATAAGAGCATGAATTGTAGAAAAATGCCAAAATCTGAAGGGTTAGAAAAGAAAAAGGAGTGAATGAGATAGAGAAGGAAAAGAGGCATCAAGGAAAACAAGTGAAGTTTGGGACCATGGAGTCCATGGGGAGGAAAGAGTAAAGTAGGAAGGAAGATGATATGTGTTCAGTGTGGTTCAGGCAGAATCATGGATCACGGTGGGCTGCTGCTATGCAGTGAGAAAATGCGAAATAGAGCCAGAAGCAGCTTTAGAAATCATCTAGTCTACTCTAAACCCCTCATTTTGCAGATAGGAAACAGAGGTTCAGAGAAATTTGGTATCTAACTCATAATGAACTGTTAATGGCGGAGCTGGAGTTTGAGCCAAATTCCCTAATGGAAGACCATTATGCACAAAACTGTTATTGAAGCCTGATAGTTAAAACTACCTGGGACCAGTGTCCAAATTTTCTTAAGATAACAAGAGGGTACAGTCTTTACAAAAACACTGCAGTTTCCAGGGATATATTGGCCTGGGCATCTCATTAGCTTCAACTCATTAGCTTTGCCTAGTTTGCAAATCTATAAAATTTGCATAAGGTATTTGATCCCAATAAAGAGGCACAGAACGTCCCTCCACTCCTCTGTGCCGAGGGCTGGAACTGTGGGATTAGACACTGATACACTTCTGCCTACAGTTTCTCAGCCCCCTTCCAGATCCAACCATGGTGATAGCATACTTCGCTGCTGAGGAAGAAAACATTTGTATGGTGGACACCTGCAGCCACTGGCCAAGTAGTTGAGGTATGGTGTGGCCTTTTATCTCTACCTCTAAAGAAATGTATGTGTGGTGGGGGAGGGGGGTGGGTGGGTGAGTGTGAATCAATAGATATGTTTGCTCTATATCGATTGCTTTTATATTTAATAGTAAATTCTTAAGTGGAATAATCCTATGATAAGTAGAAATAGTTTGGTAAAGGAAGGCCAAGTTGGTTTTTAGTTTTCATGGTAAAACCAGTGGAGTGAATGTATTGCAGCTACTCTAAGTTTCTACTTTTTGTAGCTTTGATAGATATCATGGAAATTAAACATTTTAATGTAAAAAGTTCAAGCGTCCTAAGTTTCATAAAGTAGAAACATTTTAAGGTCTTCCTTCTGGAATGGTGTTTGTGGCCTTTTCAAAAAGGGGAGTATATGAGTTTTGTTTTCAATCTAGAGTTGGATTTAAAGAAATATACTATATGTTGAAGATTCTGCATGAAATAATCCTTTCAGAAAAGAATGTTCTTGTTTTAGTTTTTGTTTTTGTTTTTGTTTTTGTTTTCAAACAAGGAAGTCAGTTCTTGTCTCACAGATTCCCAAAATTTCTGGAACACAACTTACAAAAACCATCCTGATAATTTTCAGGGAGCAAAAACATTAGAAAGGTAGTTTAAAGTATATCATGCTTCCAGGTTCCTCTGGTATAGTGAGAGGAGCAAGGGTAAATGGTTTGCTTTCTGTCACCTTGGCAGTGGTGGTGGTGGTATGGTTTTCAGAGAAGGAGGGCTCTTGCTGACTTTCAGAGCAGCACTTACTGTGAAGTACTAATAGTAAATGTAAACATTTTGGTGAAGTTCCTCATATTCTATCACATACTCAGATTTCCACATTATTGTATTTTAAAGTAATTATTAGGTAATAAACACGTTATCATCGGGACCTATGGAGCCATTGCACATATTCACTACTTCCAGTCTCCCAGGTTTTTTAGGCTTAATAATAAATAGTTCTGATTCAATCAAGAAGGAGAAAGATGTCAAAACACTGTACCAATTTAGATGTGAATTTAGTTAGGTTTCACAAATGTATTAAAGGTACATAATTTATTTCCATATGTTGAAATTATTAAAGTCTAAAATTATGTTCAGCTTTTAGAGGAAACTTCGTGCATGGCAAACTCTGAAACCTTGTCCACACAGAGAAAAGGCAATGGCTTTAAAAACTGATCAAAATACACAAATCAAACCAGACATTGCAAACAATACTTTATTTTCACAATGTTACTGCATTCTTGGCATAAAATGAAATGAAGTCCCAGACATAAATGGTCAGCTACATTGACCTGGAGATCAGTGTCACTCCTGAACATTTCTCTGTATTAAATGGAAAGCACAAGTGTTGATTACTCACCCCGTAAAAGGCACTGTGTCACTGGTTATGGGATACAACATCCCCACCCTGTACTTGGGAGACAAGCAACAGTGTGTCCCAGGGCCTAAGTGGTACTGTGAGCCCAGGCAGTGTCTCGCTGCCTCCCAGTGGACTAGGTCAGATCACTTTGCTTCACTTACTCTTTTCATTACCTTGAAAAAATAATAGTAGTACATTACTGCAGCAAGTGCCCCAAATATAACTCTAATTTCCTGAGGAAAGATACAAGTTCTCTTTGAATTGTTCCACTAACAGAATTCTCCTAATCTAGTATTATGAAAGGTAATTTCCTTAGGGACCACTAGGAAGATGCCTTGAAAAGGATTTATTTGAAACTTTAGGAAAAATTTTCTTTCCAAAGACACTTCATTGATAGTTTTGAAAAACAGGACATTCAGTATATTTGAAAATACAGATTTGGCTAAACTGAGGTGATGTCTTAAGTTTGAGACCATCTGTAAAATTTTGTTCAGAATTACATAATTTATTTCTCTTGAGATACAAAGTCAAATATCTAAGCCAAAGACTATTCAGTTACATTTTTATAAAGCAATGAATGAGAATAAACAATAGTAATTATCATTGTAATTTCTTAAAATGATGAAAATACAATAACTTTTGAGAAAAATTTTAATTTATTTGAAAGAAGTTTAAATATTCCTGGAAAAAGAAACTATTGCCAATCTCAACAGCCTTATCAAGATATTTTTACCTTTTCAGGTAACTGGCCAGTCTAAATTATAACAAAAATCTTGGCAGTAACTCTGACCCCTGCTAAGATATTATATATTGAAAAATAGATGTATTAAGAGGAATAAATACAAGCTGGGGAATCTTTGAGGAGGCTATCTACTTAATTGTACTTGGCCTATAATTAAAAGGTCAAAAAATGACCAAGTTTATAATTTATTTATAGTGATCACATTTTATAAATATAAAATAGACAAACATTTGTTTCTATAAAAAAGATAAACCTCAACACACACAAATAGCAACCACAATTAACTCCTGCCAATCACTTCTTTACTTTGAAAAGTTTAAAAAATACAGACAAGGTTGGAGAATATTGTAATGCATATTCGTCTACCTAATACACAGAATTAGCAAAGATTAATACTGTATAAGACTTTTGATTCAGATATTTTTATATACTTGTATAACAATAGGTTTATCTTGCAGCTGGTCTGGGGCAACGTGGAAGTCTGGCTTGACTTTTGGCCCAAACATGACCAGGTTTTCTAGCTGGTGATTTACATTGTGCTGGTTAAAATCTACATAGAGTATCAAGTCATTTGCAAATAGCGAAAATTTTACTTCTTCCTTTCTGACTTGGGGGCCTTTTATTTATTTTTATTGTCTGATTGCTGAGGCTAGGACTACTATGTTAAATAGTAATGGTGAGAGTCATCTTGTTCCTGACCATTGAGGACAAGCTCTGAGTTTTTTTCCCACTGAAGATGATATTAGCTGCAGGTCTTTTGTATATTGCCTTTATGATGGTGAGATGTATTCCATCTATCCCAATGATCTGAAACTCTCCTGGAGGTACGAACTTTCCTCATTTGTTTAAGGCTATGTAGAGATGGTTTGCCCCTGGTTTAACCACAGTTTTAGCTGTGCCCAGGGCTATGTACAGGTGTCTCTGTAATCTTATTCCTGGACTCCCCAAGAACTAAGGGGACCCATATGTACTTTGGTGACCCATAATCTGAAGATGAAATGGATTACACTGAGAAAGGCCCCTGAGGACCGTATGCAGAGTTTTCAGACCTCTCTGTGATTGCCTGCACTTTCTTCCTACTGTGGAGCCAAACCTTTTATCTTATCATCTGTGTGTTGCTGCTATACAGAAATGCAATCGCTCTTAGTACATTTATTTCACACCCAGGAAAATTTATTAACTCTCTTATTCATTCTAAAATATAGCTATAAATTCTTCTGATTTTCTAACTACACAGTCATATCATAAGTAAATAATGGCAATTTGCATTCTTTCTTTCCAGTCCTTATTTTTGTTATTATTCTTTTTTATTTTATCCAGTAGGAATTCCAATGCAATGCTGAATGAAGTGCTGATGGTAGGTACATGTTGTCTTGTTCCTTCTACTGAAAGGAATGATTTCTGTATGTCACCATTATTTTTCTTTTTTGCAACTACCCTGATCAGATAAAGGAATGTTACTTTATACATAATTTGTTTGAGGTTTTCTGTTTGCTTTTTAATCATGAATAGTTTTTGTATTTTACCAATTCTTTTTTCTTTAGCAAAAACAATAATGTGATCTTACTCCTTTATTCTTTTAGTGTGGTAATTTCATTTCCTAATGTTAAACTAACCTTTTATTTGGGAGATAAACTTAATTTGGTTCTAAATATAAATATATATTTATATAGACACATACCAATGTCTCATACATTGCTAGATTCACTTCACTAATATGTTTAAATTTTTGTTATCTTAATTGATAGGAAAGTCTGACTTGTGATTTTCCATTTTTATACTGTACTTAGTAGTTACCAAGGGAATGACCAAATATATTTCAGGTGCTCCGTGTCACGTCTGATGATTTAATGCTATGCCTTACCTCAGCTATTCTGAGATTCTATGATTCCCATTGAAACTAAGAAGCCTAGTCTATAACGCTACTACCATAAGCACTAACCTGGAGAAAACAAGCACCACTGATCCCAGTGAAGCTGGTGTCCCCTTCATCAGGGAACTTCCTATTGACTTAGTGAGCTCAGTATTCTCCAGGTCTTCCTGAGGATAAATATTAGCATTCCTAATTCTCTGAACCTGTCCACCACAACCACTCCCAGTCTGCCACAGCAGCTCTGCCCTTTTACTTCTTTTAGCGCAGGTCATAGCTTTCCAGGCTTCTGGTGCCAATCTAGAAGGTATTATAACTGCTCATGTCAAGTGTTGAAACCTGTGCCAGAGAAGAATGCCCCATATTGACAAACTCTTGCTTGTCTATCAGGGGTCTCCAAGACATGCTTCATATTCTCCTGGTTCCTGCCAATACAAGCTAAACAAGTTCTGCAGTTCATGTGGTCCATATTCTTTGCCTCTCAGGCAGGCCCAACACTTCTCTCTCCAAGCTATGCTGGGATTTGACTCTAGTGGTTTTGGAGGTCAGGACCAGAAATAAGGGCCAATGCTCAGAGCAAGCTCTGTGTTTGCGATCTTTATCCTCACATATGAGGAAATGGGCCACTCCTGCAAAGGGCTCAAGGGAACCTATGGATTCAAAGTTCTCAAGTACAGGTATACCCATCTCAACTCCTGGGGTCCCACGGCTCCCATAGCACAGCCCTGTCTTTGACATAGGAGACTTACCTGAGCTGAAAATTCACCCCCCTCTAAAGTCTTCTCCAGCTGGACAATTCAGTCCTATGTCACCAAATCATGGTTTATGTGGCCCTCTGGTTGCAGAAGATGAAAGTCTCTTGAAATATTGTCAAAAAAAGGTTCTTTGAGCATCACACTGAACTTGAAGTTATTAATTAACATATCTAAACCTCCCATTTCTTCCTGGCAATAAATGATTTGCAGTTAGCAGCAGACCTCCAATTCCACAGTCCTTACAGTATCTAATCCCCCCAACCCTTTCAAATGCTCAAGAAATTACACTACCTAGTGTACCCTCTTTCCTCTGTATCTGATCCCAATTCACCACAGGGGAAAGTCTCTGCATTCTAGAAGCTATCAGCATTCCACTCACCACCAATAAAAAGATCCTTTTTGCATCCCATTTGAGACTAAGCAAATCCTATCCTCAAGGTCTGTTTCGAAGGCCCACTCCTAGCACCAACTGCCTTGGATGTGTTTCCCTAGAAGCAGACCCTAATAAGGATTCTTATTCAAGATTTACTGAGTGGATTCTCAGAAGAGGACAAAAGGTAGGCTAGAGAAGGGTGGGAAGGCTAAGAGAAAATGTAGCTTCAGGGGGAGGCTCATTTTAGCCTGAACTCATGGGAAAGCTCCAGAGCACAAATCACCATAGAGCTGGTCACCCCTGCAGTAAGAAGACTGGCCTTTTGTACCCTGTTGCCATTCAGGGATTGGCTGAGGACTTCCCCTGGAGGATGATGCATAAATTTTCAGGTAATCTGGATACCATCATCTCGGGCATTTCTTTAGAGAAGGACAGCTATGAGTGTTAGTAGCCAACACTCACAGCTGCCAGGGCATGGGTGTGTTAGTGAGTAAAGAGGACACGGTGCAAGGCACAGCATACACCATGGCCACACTTCAGAATGGGGTTACTAAGACTTGCTACCTCTTCCACATACAATCGCTTCATTCAGAACTGTCCTTTCCCAACCACAGTCTTTCACTTCAGTGAGGAAAAGACTACACATAAGCAGCCACCACAAACACAAAAATCCCTGCAACTCACAAAATCCCTATAGGTCTCAAGATCCTGGCCAAACTTCTCCAACGACATCCAGAAGAAACGGATCTTCTCCACACTTCCTCTCTGTGGTCAGAAAGGTACCTCGTGGTCCCTGGGGCCTCTGCTGGCACTCCAGCACAGGGATGAAAGCGTCACGACTCTGCTTGCCAACAGAAGCAGCACCAAGAGCAAATGCAAATCCCGTGTGAGTACACTGGACTCAGCATAAATCACTACTGGAATCTAATTGCAAGGAGCCTGGGGAACACAGAGAATTATGTATAAGGATGCCACTTTAGCCTCCTCATCCCGGAAGACACCCTAAAAGGGGAGAGTAATGGGTGGTTAGCCCACCAGCCCACCAGCCCACCAAATCCATGACCATCCATGCTTATGACTCAGCATCTATCTCAACATACCTAAACTTTTAAAGAAGAGCTTCAGTACCAACAACAGGCTGGCGCCTGTCCCTGGCAAACATGTCTTCTCCCTCTTTACATGGCTTAAAATATCTTAATTTTGCCTTTACTCTCAGGTCATCGTTTCGCTGTATAAAGTCTAGGTTGACAATGATTTTACGTCAGAACACTGAAACTATTATTTCACTGTTTTGTAGCTCTAATTGCAGCTGCTGAGAAATCAGTTGCCAATTTAATCATTGTTCCTTTATAAGTTGGCTGGCTTTTCTCCCTGATAAACGAAGTTTTTCTTTTCTTGATATTCTGCAGTTTGCTGTGGTTTTTCTGAGTGTAATTTATTTTTCCCTTCCCTGTTGGATCTTGGTGTACTTCTTCAACCTGAGAACTGTCTTCAATTCTAAGAAACTCTGAGCCATCATCTCTTTTAATACCACCTTCTGCCCTGTTCTCTTATTCTTTTTTTTTTTCCTGGAATTTTATCAGCATACATTGATGGATCTTTTTATTTTATCCTTTACAGATCTTAGCATCGCTTTCACATTTTTTCATCTCTTTATCTCTCTATGCTTAATTTTTCTCCATTTTTTAATCAGTCTTTCCATTAACTATTTCCATTCAAAGATTGCACTGTTCACTTAATTAGCTGTACATTTCAAACCTCAGTTTCTGTAAATTTTACTATTCCTCCATATTCTTTTCTGGCCTGTTTCCAAAGATACCTATTTTATATATTGCCTACCTATTGCCCCTACGGTCTCTCAGATATTTTATGTCTACAGTATTTGTGCAAGCAAACTCTCCCATTTACTGCCTTCTCTGACTCTTCATGGCATTTATTTCTGCTCGTTGCTTATCATTTTTAGCTAGATGGGAGGAGAAATTTATTAGCCAATGTTCCCTGGGTTATGGAAGAATCCTACTAGGCAATTTTGAATTTTGAACCCGGTGGGTCTTACATGTTTAGGACCAACTTTGTGTGCATTTTTTTCTCTTGGCTGAGTCAAGTGGGGAGTTCAGCTACACAGATCACACTTCTAGTCCCGATTCCTTTGTCAGGCCCTCATGTGACAGCTAACCCACCGACCTGAGTTTCAATTCCCTCTTCATTCATTTACCTGAGAAGTCCTCTTTCTTTGGAGCTCAAGCATATATTTAAGGGTTTTGAGTTTTTGCTGTTTTTATATTTTATTTGTAATTTTTATATATCGAAACTTGAGAAGGATTTCCCATAACTGCTTAGGATGTCATAGCAATCTAAATTATCCTGCCAGTGACTTGTTTGTCTCCCAATACCTAGGAAGAAAATAAAAGGGCCGCATTGGCATCCCTCTGGCTACTTGGTGAAGCAGAATTAACAAGCAATATGCTAACTTATTTAACTAGCAAGCAATAAGACACATTCTTTAGTTGATAATAATTTGTCTATTTGTAGGTAGGAGATGGATAGTACCTGGGGAAATAAAAGGATACCTGTTATTAGCTTATTTTCCCTTACCACACCCTCAGCTGTTACTGGCAAAATCTTATTTGAAATCTTATTTGAGGGGTAGAAATAAAAAGTCTGTTTATGCCAAACACACTTGCAGTTAAAATGCAGATGTTATATACTATCTTATGGTAAAGAAACTAATTTCTTTTTATTATATAACCAAGGTCTTTGATAAACAAAAAGTTAATAAGAATAAGCCCAGTTGCTGGAATTTTCTAATAAATTGAAAATATATTTCTCACAGGAAGAATCCTTCCGGCATCCTGTCACACTTCATCATTTCACCTGTGCTTCTTCCGCCCTCCCCAGTCAAGACAAAAGACACCATAAAGCTGCTTCATCTTCACAGAGCCTAGTCAACCCTGCCCCAGAATGACAGCTGATCAGGACAAAGCAGGCACCCATAGTGCATAATGACTCAGGGTGCTAATTGCAGGGGCCGCTGGCTTGCCTCATACAACTGCATTGAGATGCTCCTCTGGCAGTGGACGACTTAAAAGTTGTCTGAAGCTGAGACATACAGCCATATCTGCTGAGCATAGACTTCTCTGTGGTATCCAAAACTAATGAAAAGGATCAATGGGAGCTCTCCCTCCACATGACATCAAGTGGGCATTATTGTTTCCCCTTTAAAAAGAGGGAAGAGTCAGGGGTGCTGGGTGGCTCAGTTGGTTGAGCATCAGACTTTGGCTCAGGTCATGATCTCACAGCTCGTGGGTTTGAGCTCTGCATCAGGCTCTGTGCTGACTGCTTGCTCAGAGCCTGGAGCCTGCTTCAAATTTTGTGTCTCCTTCTCTCTCTGCCCCTCCCCCACTCACGCTTTGTCTCACTTGTTTCTCAAAAATAAATAAATGGTGTTCTCATTTTCATTGGCTTCCATGTACTTTTTAACTTCCTCTTAACTTCTTGGTTAGACCATTCATTCTTTAGTAGGATGCTCTTTAGTCTCCAAGTGTTTGTTACCTTTCCAAATTTTTTCTTGTGGTTGATTTGAGTTTCATAGCATTGTGGTCTGAAAATATGCATGGTATGATCTCAATCTTTTTGTACTTCTTGAGGGCTGATTTGTGTTCCAGTATGTGGTCTATTCTGGAGAACACTCCATATGCACTGGAGAAGAGTGTATATTCCGCTGCTTTAGGATAAAATGTTCTGAATATATCTGTTAAGTCCATCTGGTCCAGTGTGTCATTCAAAGCCATTGTTTCCTTGTTGATTTTCTGATTACATGATCTGCCCATTGCTGTGAGTGAGGTGTTGAAGTCCCTTACTATTATGGTATTATTATCAATGAGTTTCTTTATTTTTGTGATTAATTGATTTATGTATTTGGGTGCTTACACATTTGGATCATAAATGTTTATAATTGTTAGGTCTTCTTGGTGGATAGACCCCTTAATTATGATATAATGCACTTCTTCATCTCTTGTTAGTCTTTATTTTAAAGTCTAGATTGTCTGTTATGAGTATGCCGGTTTTCTTTTGTTGACCATTAGCATGATAGATGGTTCTCCATCCTCTTATTTTCAATCTAAAAATGTCTTTAGGTCTAAAGTGGGTGTCTTGTAAACAGCATATAGATGGATCTTGTTTTCTTATCCATTATGTTAACCTATGTCTTTTGATTGGAGCATTTAGTCCATTGTCATTTAGAGTGAGTACTCTCATGGAATATATTGGAATTTATAGTCATTATGTTGCTCGTAGAGTTGGAGTTTCTGGTGGTATTCTCTGGTCCTTTCTAGTTGTTGCTCTGGGTCTTTATTTATTTATTTTCATCTTTTCTTCTTTCAGAGAGCCCCCCCTTAAAATTTCTTGCAGGGCTGGTTTAGTGGTCACAAACTCTTTTAATTTTTGTTTGTCTGGGAAACTTTTTATCTCTCCTTCTATTTTGAATGACAGCCTTGCTGGATAAAGAATTCTTGGCTGCATATTTTTTTTCTGATTCAGCACGTTGAATATATCCTGCCTCTCCTTTCTGGCCTGCCAAGTTTCTGTGGATAGGTCTGTTGTAAACCTGATCTGTCTTCCCTTGTAGGTTAAGGACTTTTTTTCCCTTATGGCTTTCATGATTCTCTCCTTGCCTGAATATTTTGTGAATTTGACTATGATATACCTTGTTGATGATCTGTTTTTGTTGAATCTAAAGGGAGTCCTCTGTGCTTCCTGGATTTTGATGTTATGTCTTACCCCCAGTTAGGAAAGTTTTCTGCTATGATTTGCTCACATTACCCTTTTACCCCTTTTTCTCTCTCTTCCTCTTCTGGGACCCCTATGAATCTGATACTGTTCGTTTTTAATGAGTCACTGATTTATCTAATTCTTAAATCATGCTCTTTTGCCTTAGTCTGCCTCTTTTATTCTGCCTTATTAGTCTCCATAAGTTTGTCCTCTATCTCGTTGATTCTCTGCTCTGCCTCATCCATCTTTGCTGCCATGGCATCCATTTGAGATTGCAGCTCAGTTATAGCACTTTTTTCATCCTGACTAGCTTTTACTTCTTTTATCCACAGAAAGGGATTCTAACCTATTTTCAACTCCAGCTAGTATTCTTATTATCATGATTCTAAATTCTGGTTCAGACATCTTGCTTGTATCTGTGTTGGTTAAGTCCTTGACTGTCGTTTCTTCATGCTCTTTCTTTTAGGATGAATTCCTTCATTTCATCATTTTAAAGGGAAAAAAGGAATTAATGAAGTAAAAAAATAAAATTAAAAAAATTAAAGTTAAAAAAATTAAAATTAACAACTTAAAAACAACACACACACACACACACACAAATCAAATAAATGATGCTAGACCCTCGGTGTGTTTTGGTCTGGGTGTTGAAAGGGGTTTGATAGATTAGAGAAAAAAGGGGTAAGAAAGAAAAAAGGAAATCATTTGAAAATTTGAAAAAAAAATGAATACACTGAAAAAGAATAAAATGAAATGATGGAATAAAACTAGAATTTGAAAAAATTATTCAAAAGTAAAAAATGTAGTAAAATATTTTAAATAAAAATATTTTTAATAAAAATTGAAAATAAAAATAAATTGTTCTCTTTCTGTATTCAAGAAAAAGAAAAGAAACAAAAAAAGAGAAAAAAAATAAAACTGCATAGATGTACCTGTGAACAGACTGAAATACAATTGACATTGCTTTCCCTAGAAGTCAAACTATGAAGTGCTTTATCATCCATAAACTAAGCAGGCGGTGAGATTGTGTTCCTACAGAGTGAGGTTGGCCCAGTTGGGCGGGGCTTAGTGTAATGGCTCCATTTTCCACTAGATGGCGCTGCTTAGCTTACTGGGGAGGATTTCTGTGACCTTGTAGGTGTATTATGCGCATGTGCGGGAGGGGTGAAAATGGCAGTCACCCAGCTACCCAGTCTCTAGTATTGGAACTTGGTTCTCCCTGATCAGCAACCTTGCACCTGTTCTTTGTCTTCAGCTTCTGTCCACTCCCCACTTTTACACTGTCTGTGACCAAGCCCCAGGCAGCACCTCCTTCCTGAGTTTTATCTCAGATGCAGCTGTTTTTCCCAACCCCTTACTCTTGAGGGACTGTGGCTTTGACCCATTCTGCCCCTCTGTGGGAGGGGAGTCACCGAGCAATTGCCAGGTGCCGGCTGCACCCAGGAACGTTCACGGGACAGTGCTGCTGCTGATGCCCAGAGACTGCAGCTGGGTGCCAGCCCGCCCCAGAAAAAATACACACAATCGTGTAGCAGCACCATTTCAGGGATTATGGAAAATCACAATACACGTCTGGCACCAGGCTTCATCCCCAATGACCTTGTTCCAGCACCAGCGAATGTGGTTGTTCTCCTGGGTCCACTGGGGCCTTTGCCTGCGGGGGAGTCCTACAGACTCTACCAGGTGTCCTCCCAGCAGGGGAACTGACTCTCCCCATGTGGCCCAAAGACCTCCAGACTTCACTACGCTCCTGAGGATTCAACCTTCTCACCAGAGCACCAGCAGGTATTGAGCTGTGGAGTTTCAGACTCTGTGCTCCCCCTGTTTATAGAGTCTCAATGGAATTTAAACTCTCTCCTTTCTCCTTTCTACCTTTTTAGTTCAGTCCCTGTGGCTATTTCCACTTTTCCACTTCCTCTCCAGCTGCTTTTGGGGGGGAGGGTGCTTTTCCCATATTCGCCCCCCCATTTCTGTCCTCTCTCCACATGCAAAAACAGCTCCCTGCCTTCCTCAGCTTCTCTCTCCCCCAGTTCACCTCTTCACATCATGTACCAGTGAGTTCTGTAGTTCAGGTTGTGCAGATTGTTTTGTTAATCCTCAAATCAGTTTTCTAGGTCTGCAGGATGGTTTACTGTTGATCTGGCTATATTTCATGGACGTGAAACACAAAAAAACTTCCATGCTGTTCTGCCATCTTGGCTTCTCCCACAGTTTCTTTCTATAAAATATTTTTCTGTATCTTAAGATTGAACTTTGAAGTAACTGCTTTCTTTCTTCTGGGTAAAACACACTAGAACTTGAAAGTGGGCCATTTGCAGGTATTTTAGAGTGAATATATGTACTCTTTGAAAAATGCAATTTGAAAATATGTCTCAACCAAGCTATAAATCTGCTGATTGTTTTGGAGATTTTTTACTTGCAAGTGGACTTAACTGTCCTGTGACTCTATAATAAATTTCACCTCCTTGAAATGTGTGTATGTGATTGGCCAAGATTTTCTAAATAGATACCAATGAGAAGCTGAATCTCCTACTTTATTATTGATTTAAGCTGGACAGCAAACATCTAGAAAACACTGGACTGGATTTGGCTTCATTTAACATGGATGACTCAGAGGTGGTTTTAGATAGAGTAATAAAAACTTCCACATGCCAAATTCTAAGTTCTGGGATTAGTGTTGTGGTCTTACTGGTCTCACTGCTCTCACCAAGCTTACCATCCAGTGAGACAGAAAAATATACAAGTAAACAAATGGACACACACACACATACACACACACACACAGAAGAATGTCAAATAACTTTAAGATCAATAGTCTAAGCTAATGTGATGGTGAAAGGTAGGTGGAAGTAAGGGGCTATCTGAATTGGATAATCAGGGAAAGACTTTCTGAAGAGGTGCTATTGTGCTAAAGCCTATCAGGAAAAGGCCAGCCATGAGAAAATCCAAGGGAAAGAATTCCAAGGAAAGAGAAGCACAGAAGCATAGGCCCTGAAGCAGAATCAAGCTCAGAATAGCGAGCAATAGAAAGAAGACCAATGTGAGTAAATTATGTGAACAAGGGAGAAGGTGGTTACAAACGGAAATTATGTAGGCGGGCTACAACAAAACCATGCAGGGCCTTACATGTGTCAGTCAGCCCCTTGAACTTGATTTTAAATGTGACAGGAAGTCGTTTGGGGATTTTAAGTAAAATATTTTGATTGTATTTTTATGACTCCAATATAAATTAGAATCAACTGTAATCTTTTGGCTTATGTCTACTTCCTAGCAATTATTACAACTTGTGTTTATCTGTTTGTGTTTGTCATCTTTTTTTTGTTTTATTCTGCCTTCTCTTTGCAAACTCTGAGGGGAGGGAGGACATTACTTTGTTTACCATTGAATATGTAGATGCTAACAGACAATATATGCTGGTTGAATGAATTACTGAATATTAAATGTTTATTACAGCGGCCCCTGGGTGGCTCAGTCAGTTAAGTGTCCAACTTCTGCTCAGCTCATCATCTCACGGCTCATGAGTTCAAGCCCTGCATCGGGCTCTCTGCTGACAGTTTAGAGCCTGGAACCTGCTTCTGATTTTGTCTCCATCTCTCTGCCCCTCCCCCCCTCAAAATATAAATAAACATCAAAAATTTTTTTTTAATATTTATTACAGTGCCTTTTAAGTTATAGACTACTGAGATAATCCTCTCCATGTAGTAACTATAAGATTGTTGCACCAGGTGAATCAGTTCCAGGCATTATCCCAACTTTTCTCAGCACGATTGTATCCACTGAGCCAAATATGTTTTTTAATATTTGAAATCAGTGTACTTGTTTCTAATAAAGCATAGAGCTCCCAAAGAATAAAAAATATTCTCAATACAGAAAGAAAACAGCATCAGGAGCTCCATATGTCAAATTTCAATAGCTATTGTTTTATATAGTAGGAGTTCTGTAATGGTTTCTGTTGTAAGCTGCAGTTTGATGGATTGAACGGTCTCAAACTGCATTAGCAAAGGGAAGAACTAAAAGGTTTTTACGGCCGTTTCTTTCAAGTAATTCTGCCCTGGATAGAACCATTACAGCCTAAAACTGAGACAATAAACCCACAGTAGTTCTATTCAAGGAGAGAATCTTTCTGCTCTAAAGATATTTAAAAATTGTTCCAATGAATCAAACCTGTGTATGCCTCCCTAGAAAGAGAGCATTATCATAACCATTTCCAGGGCCACTGCCTGGCCTCCCTCCTCCAGGGGCTACCTGCTGACTCCAGCCAGACCTACAATTTACGTGTGTGTGTGTGTGTGTGTGTGTGTGTGTGTGTGTGTTTCAGGGTTGGGATGGCATGCTTTTTCAGTCTCTTACTCTATAAGTACCACCAGCTCTTTTTGAATTTGCCAAGGGTGACCACCCAAAAACAAGTAACAGGAAGGTTATAAGAATATGTACATAATAATTTATCTTTTGTGGCTTCAGTGGGGCAGGGAGAATTCTTATCATCAAAACATATCTTATTATTTGAAACTCTCTTAGAATCACAACTTCCTATTTATCCACTAAAATCAAGAAAAATTCAGTGGAAGAGGTGATATACTTTCCTATATTCACATAGTCTCCCTGAATGGTAAATAATTACCTGATATCACAACATCAGAGCCTTCCCTGAAAAGAAGTTTAGCTATGGAGGAAGTGGGTATACTGAGTCCCTAAAGGAGCATCTGCCTGCGATAAAGGAAAGTTTGAGGAGAGGGGAGACAGAATCTTCATTCCTTCCTGACTTTCCTGGGATCGTCTCTGCTTAGGAGTTACCCTTCCTAAGGGTGCCAGGGTGGCTCAGTCAGTTGAGCATTGGACTCTAGGTTTCGGCTCAGGTCATGATCTCATGGTTTGTGAGACTGAGCCCTGATTCCGGCTCTGCACTGACAGCATGGAGCCTGCTTGGGATTCTCTCTCTTCCTCTTTCTCTGCCCCTCCCCCAGTCACATTTACTCTCTCTCTCTCCCTCTCTCTCTCTCAAAATAAATAAACTTTTAAAAATAAAGAATTTACTCTTCTTAGAAATAGCAACAGCATGATACCTGGGCTGCTCAGGAGATAAAGCAATATAGATGCAAAGAAAGAAAGAATAAAACATCATATAGAGATAGATTTGGGTCACAAGATCACTAGACTATTTCATTCCTTTCATATTAAAAGGAAATTTTGAAACAAGGACTTTGAAAAGGAGTCTGTCCTCTGACATCTACTACTTTTCTTCTTGATTCAACTTGTCTTTTGGAAACTAGTATGAGGTTATTCATTAAATAATCATAAAATGGTTTTCGACTCCTGCTATGGGGCAGATGCTATGCTTGGTGCAGAAGATACACGGATAATTAAAATGAATGCCTGCTCTCAAGTTGTATATTAACTAGTGAGGAGACAGAGTATAAATTAATCATTGTCATATAACTTATTTCCTCAAGGGCAGAAACTTTTTATATTTTTATTTCATTCTCTATCCCCGATGGCTAAAAATGGACAGGCATTCAGTATCTGCTCAATAAATGTGTGTTGGATGTTGACTGAATTTGATCATTGCTATAATGGAGGTAATACTAATAACTTCACCCAGAAGATGGCATTTGGATTGAGACTTGAAGCATTAATAAGAAATTGCCAGATAAGCAGGATGCAAATACAGAAAGGATATTCTTGGCAGAGAAGAGTTTGCCCAAGGGCACAAGAGCATGAGAGAGCATAGTATATGCAGGAATATAGGTAGGTTTGTAGGCATAAAGCATTACATTCAAAAGAAAGAGTGGTGAGAGATTAAATTAGAAAGGTAGGCAAGAGCCACATTGGGAAGGGCACCATTATTCCTAAAAAAGACTTGAAATTGAATCTGCACATGATGGAAAACAGTAAAAAGCTTTGACCAAGAGAGTAATATGTAATGGTTTATATGTATCACATGTCACAGGCAGGAAAGAGAGATGGGTGACTTAGAAGGTATCAATACTTGCGGTCAGGAGACCAATTAGGAACTAC
Organism: Felis catus; assembly: GCF_018350175.1. NCBI lineage: Eukaryota > Metazoa > Chordata > Mammalia > Carnivora > Felidae > Felis > Felis catus. The sequence continues at coordinate 69,338,656 of NC_058371.1, read as the reverse complement.
TGCAGTACTTGTGATAGACCATGAGGGCCTGAACTAGAGCATCAGGGGGTGGGAATGAAGATTAGCAGAGGTAAATAATAAGTGTTTTGAGGTGAGACCAAACGACTTGGAAATTTGATCTAGAAGTTAAGGATAGAAGAGAAATCTAGGTTTTTCTCTCCAATTTTGGCTTGAAGTACTGGATCGATGCCATTCATAAAGAGACGAAATAGTAGAGGCCCCTACACCAAAGATAAACAAATCTGACAGTATATTAAGATCCCATTCTCTACTGATGAGTGGAGTATGAAATGCATAGTGCTTGGCGTGAACATACCCACTAAGGCCATGGCCACCTGGCCCAACTCTCATGTGTTTTCCTGGTCAATATGAAAGGGCTCCTACACCTGCTTCAGGTTTTTCCTCTAGTTCCAGGTCAACCCTAGATGCCTGCTTCAGTCTGCTTGTCTGAGGTCTTGACATGTTTCTTGGGCAAAGGACTTCATTTCTCTATCTCAGTCACTGTGTGAAAGTCCTGTGTTGATGCAAAATGATACAAACTTTGCTTCTCCTTATGACTTGTTTAGGACAATCATGGTATAATCAAGAAGTCCAACCACTTGGATATTGGCACAAAGCCATATAAATTTCAAAATTTGAAACATCTCTTGAATATGATCTAGACTCAGTTCCTTTCCAGGTGGGCCTCTCCACATAGGCTTCCATTTGGGCTGCATGAGCTTCCCCTGAGCATGGCAGCTGGGTTCCAGGAGTGGGCGTGCAAGAGAAGCAGGCAGCAGCGATATTGCCTTTTATTATCTAGCCTGGAAAGTCATATAGCATCACTTCCTTTTTTTATATATGTTTATTTTTGAGAAAAAGAGACACAGATCATGAGCGGAGGAGGGACAGAGAGAGAGGGAGCCACAGAATGTGAAGCAGGCTCCAGGCTCTGAGCTGTCAGTGCAGAGGGCGATGCAGGGCTCAAACCCATGAACTGTGAGATCATGACCTGAGCCCAAGTCGGATGCCCAACCAACTGAGTCACCCAGGTACCACTCGCATCACTTCTTCCACAAACATGCCCGCCCAAATTCAAAGGGGGAAAATAAACCATTCATGTTAGTGAAAGAACTATGGCATAAAAGGTACTATTGTATTTTTGCAAAATACAGTGTTTCCCATCCATAACCACCAATTGTTTATATTTGCACCATTTGCTTTATCATTATCTCTACCTATTGATTTATTCATGTATCTCCACATAGATATAGGTATAGAATATTATCTATCTATCTATCTATCTATCTATCTATCTATCTATCTATCTAGAGAGACATATATATAAGTGTGTATTTCCTAAAACCAAGGGCATTATTTTATACAGCCACAGTACAATTACCAAAATTAGAAAATTTAATATTGATAGATCACTGTTATCTAATCCATAGTCCACATTTAAATTTTATCAATTGTTTCCTCCCTCTCTTTTCAAACCCATAAAGGATATGGATGTGTATTTTTTTTTTAATCTCCAAAGGAGATTCTAGTGGGTGGTCTTAGTCTAGAATAATGTAAATATTTGGAGACAGACAGATGCAAGGTCAAATCACAGCTTTGTCATTGGTCACAAGATAACCTTTGGCAAATGACTTTGACTCTCTATGTTTTAATTTCCTCATTAATAAAAATGAGAGTATTATTAGCTACATCATAGGATGGAGAAAAAAAGTGCCAAGGTTCTCAGCACATATTAGATTTGTTCTCCTTCACTCCTTATAATTATCAAATACTCACATAGAACATGTTCATACTACTTTGTTCCACTCCACTGAACTGCCTAGGGAAGCAATTCAATAGAAATTCAACCTTGCTTTACCAAGGCAGCAGTCACTTATTTGGGGTATCATTTGGAGTTTATTTCATGAATTAGAACCCACAGGAGCCAGTTAGCTTTGGTCTTGTTCCCTGCTCTCAAAGAACACCAGCTTTCTCGCATTCAAAAGCAACAGGGAACTGACAAGGGTGGGAATATGAATGGTGAGAAAGTCAAGCTTGTTCTTGCCCTTTTGTACTTATCAAATAGCATCGTCCTACAAACAGGAAGATGGCTTTTCATGGTGTTGTTGGATAAGTTCTAAAAGGAAGCACAGACTCAACTTCCTCATTGGGTCTTTCATTATAATTCCATTTAAATGTAAGCTAACAGAAGACAATTCTTACTGCTTTTTTTTTTCTTACTATTAAATATACCCCCAGGATTATCTGCTATTAATCTGCTATTCCATCATACCTCATTAGAGATGAATGGGTTTGCTCTGCCAGAGATTTCATTCAAGGTGACTTTATTAATTTTTGCAGCTTTTGTCATTTTGCTTATACCTTGATGAGGACATCACTAAATAACCTTTTTTGTAATACATAAACATTTTAGTTAAGAAGTCCCTAAGCAACTTGGTCCAATTTATCAACAGCTACTAGATTTTTGAATGCCTTTGATCTATTATTTACTGTGCTTTATTGGGATTTTTAAAACCTGGTAAATAATTCCTGGCACATTGCTTCAGTCTGGTTCTAGTAAGTATGAGTCCATTCACATACGTGTGTGTTCAGATTGCACAATACATAGCAACATCTCAGGCTTACCGCCAGGCTTCATTGCTGGGAGATACACAGGGATCCCTGGGATGAACCTGACTTCTGTTTGTGGTCATAAAGGGCAATATAGATAAATGTAGCTGGACTGGTCATAATGTCACTAATAGATCTCCTTAGCAGTTGAGACAAAAACTCAGGCCAATCCTGTCACCTAAATTTGTATAAATTTTAATGAAGCAGATGTTACTGTCAATGCTGATCCAGTCTAAAAGTCAAAGATCTTTATGCCCTGGTTAATTTCACAAAGTCACAAATTGAAACCAAAAAAACTCAAAAGACCTGAACTTTCACACAAAAATTTCACAGGATCAAGACAGAGTGGCAGATGAGCTTTGATGCCAATTGTTTTTATTCTGTCCTAATGTATCCTGAGGCCATAACCCTGCCTTGGTCCTGAACACAGTACGGTTACGTACAGAAGTCAGTTTCCTCTTTTCCCTTACAAACACTACAGAATAGCCTAAAGCATCCTTGAGGAGACCCTTGTTAAGATCCATGGTTCTATTACCCCCATCCCGAGTCATGTTTCACACTTCAGAGTTTGTATTACATGGCCAATAATTTGCTTTATTCTAAACCGAAGCTATACTACATGCCCGAGGTGAAAAGTTTAACTGTTTGCATCGCTGGTCATGGTTTAGCATTATATTTATAAACCATGTGTTTCTTCTTTTAAAATTTTTTTTCAAAGTTTATTTATTTTTGGGACAGAGAGACAGAGCATGAACGCGGGAGGGACAGAGAGAGAGGGAGACACAGAATCGGAAAGAGGCTCCAGGCTCTGAGCCATCAGCCCAGAGCCCGACGCGGGGCTCGAACTCACGGACCGCAAGATCGTGACCTGGCTGAAGTCGGACGCTTAACCGACTGCGCCACCCAGGCGCCCCACCATGTGTTTCTTCTAAGGGAGACTGTAACGCTTTTACAGGTAAAAGCCAAAAGTCACATCATCAATAAAGTTTTCAAACAATTACAACTTTCAGAGTGATCTGTACTACAGATTTCAAGTCATCTGCAATATTGTGTAATATCATTGGGTAAAGCCAGTTGAGATTAAATATTTTGCCAATTGATAAGTATAAACTTATTCTAATCACCAGTGAACTAGAAGCTTGATATTTTATTTATTTATTTATTTATTTATTTATTTATTTATTTATTTATTTCTTGACATCTATTCCTTTTTTGAGAAACAGTGTGAGCAGGGAAGGACAGAGAAAGAGGGAGACACAGAATTCGAAGCAGGCTCCAGGCTCTGAGCTGTCAGCACAGAGCTTGATGCGCGGCTTGAACTCACGGATTGTGGGATCATGACCTGAGCCGAAGTCGGATGCCTAACTAATTGAGCCACCCAGGTGCCCTGAAGCTTGATATTTTAAATTCCCGAACTTTCAATTCTATCTAGGACATTTTTAACCATTGTGTGACTTTTTATTTATTCTTAGGCACACTGTATTAATGGAACATATAGACTCTCAGAAACAAGTGATTTATTTGAGCCACCCGCTTTTTCTTTGAATAGCTACAATGCTTTTACTAACCTGCAAACCCTAGAATATGTAGAACATATAATAAAGAAGAAAATTAAAATATAATAAAAATAATCTTTTCTTCCTTTATCCGTTTTGAAGGTTTTTCTCCCGCCCTTGCAAAATCAGAGCACAATAGATAATTTGCTAAGCAAAAGCAACGCCAAATCAATCTCCTAAATTGCTTTTTCTACAAAAAAGTAAATTCTCTTAAATTTTAAATAAATGACTGTTTAGACTCAAGGGTATTTAGTCACATCTGAGCAATTTTATCCTAAAGACAACGTTTTAGAATCTTGACTAAGGCAAGGTACCAGTTGCAGCTGTGAATTAAACTATCCAGAACAGTCTGAGGAAAAACACAAAGATTACATCAGCGAACCCTAGCTTTCAGAATACTATAAAATTTTAAGGCCAGAAAACTTTTATATTTACAAGAAATGTTTTGAAAGTAAGTGGAAGCTCTAAAATTCAAGAAACATCATTTTGAGTTTCAAATTGCCCTCTGGTGAAAAGGGCACTCTGTTTAGAACTTTGTGCCTTAATATTTGTTAGATGAGCTCATTCCAAGTTCTGGAGGGACAAAACAAGCTGTTAGCCGATTGCATTCTCTCTTTTAGAGAAGCCACAGAATGCCTGCCACATCCACAGACTTCAGCTCATCGCATGTGACCGAAGCATAGCTCACTGGATGTCTTACCCAAAAGAAGTCCATCCATAGGGTGGCCAGTAGTCTAATAGGTAATCTGATAAGTCTGCCAAGGGCTCAACCAAGTCTTGAAAGTTTTTCTTTTGGGACGTGCCTTTGTATTACCTGCAAAAGTCAGAAGCAGCCACTGGTAAGTTTGAAGCATTTTAGATGACTCTCATCTATTAAGTAAAATAAGACATAGCACCTGAGTATCCAGGGAAAGTAGGGGCCTCTGCACTCCACAGTAAGGGAATCCTCACCACAGCAAGTCTTTTTTCCCCAACTTACTATCATTTGTAATAAAGAACTTTGTGGTTTGGTATGCAGACTTGGTATACAGAAAGAGGATATATGTATAAAGTATACACGTTATAAAACAATAATATAATAAACACTGTGACCAAGAAATAAAATATTTGTCTGTACTCATGTATTTCCCCTCATTCTCTTTCCCCACCTCCTGTCCAGATCAACTCTAGTCACTATCCTAAACTTTGTGTTTATCATTCCCTTAATTTTTCCCTAGTTTCCCAAGGGATTTATTTTTAAGTCAAAAATAGGTATTGGATCTTGTCCAACGGTTTTTCTGCATCTATCAAAATTACTGTATTTTTTCCTCTTTTTGCTAACAATGTGATGAATTATTTTCTATATGCTAAAGCAATACTGCACTCCTTCCCAAAATAACTCTAAATGTGTTGGGTTATTTCCTTGAGGATTTCTGCATCTATGCATATATGACAAAGTGGACTTTAAGTTTTCTTTTTTGAAATGCCCTGGACAGGGTTTGGTATCAGAGTTAACGCTGGCCTTGTAAAAGGAGTTAGATGTTTTCTTTGTTTCCCTATTCTAGGAAAGATTTTGTTTAAGATATTAATGAGTCTTACCTCAATGCTTGGTATATTTTTTTAGTGAGTCCTTCTGGGCATGCAATTTTCTTTGTAGAGAGGCTTTTGTTGTTCCTGTTTCATTACAGTTTAAATTTCTTTAACAGAAAATAGATTATTCAGGTTTCTTATTTTCTCCTGTTTCAGTCTATATATTTCACGTAAATTTTAAAATTTATTGGCATACAGTTGTACACGATATAATTTTTTAATGTCTGTGGGATCTTGATATTGATGATTTTTATTTTCCTTAGTTTTTTTTTTCTTGATCAGTATTGCTAAATAGATATTTATCAATATTAGTAGTATTGATTTTCTCTGGCATTTGTTTTCAATTTCATTAATCTCTATTTTTTTGTAATATATTTCCTTTCTTCTATATTGACTTAAATTTGCTTGTTTTAATCTAATTTATATGGATGCCTATATAATAAAATTTCAGACTTTCTTTTCTTCTAATATATACACTTAAGACAATAAATTTCCCTCTTAGCACTGCATCAGCTGAATCCTATATTTTGATGTCATATTTTTATTATCTCTTATTTTTTAAATATTTTTTAAATTTTTATTGTGATTTCACCTTTGACACATGGGTAATTTAGAAATGCATTGCTGCTTTTTCCAGCAGGCTGCTGCTGGAAAGCCCGTGACCATGGAAGAACTTTGGGATGAACAGACTGCTCCAGCTCCCAAATTTACTGCTATACAACCCAAAGGTGCAGCCTAGTCTAAATGTCTGCAGATGTCTGGTGTGCCTATTCAGCAGTTCCCTAGTAAAGACTGAACACTCAGCCTGCCACTGAAGACTGGTCTGAGGCTGATGGGTAGGAACAACCACTGAGTGGTCTTGAGCTGTTCTTTTACAAGTTCTTTTTTTTTTTGTCTTTTTTTTTATATTGAAGTATAGTTTATATGTTACATTAGTTTCAGGTGTACAACATAGTGATTCATCAAGTCTATACATTATGCTATGCTCACCACAAGTGGAGGTACCATCTGTCACCATACAATACTATTACAATATCATTGACTATATCTCTTACACTGGACCTTTTATCCCCAGGATTTATTCATCCATAACTGGAAGGCTGTATTTCCTGCTCCTCTCACCTATTTTGTCCATCTCCTCATCCTCTCTTCCGTCTAGAATCTGTTTTTCCTCTGATTCTGCATTTTGTTTTTTTATTCATTTGTCTTGTTTTTTTAGAATCCATATATGAGTGAAATCATATAGTATTTGCCTTTCTCAGTCTGACTTACTTCACTTAGCACGATACCTTCTAGGTCCTTCATGTAGTTGAAAATAGCAAGATTTCATCCTTTTTATGCTGCATAATATTCCATTGTGTGTATATAGCACATGTTCCTTATTCATTTGTCTATTGATGAACACTTAGATTGCTTCCATATCTTGGCTATTGTAAATAATGTTGCAATAAATATGCATGCATATATATTTTTGAATTAATGTTTTCATTTTTGTAAATAACTAGTAGTGGAATTATTGGATCATATGGTATTTCTTTCACAAATTCTTAAACAGAAAATGGAAATAAGGGTCATGGAGGAAAAAGAAGTTTCTAAGAAAAAAGAAAGAAATGCATTGCTTATTTTCTAATCATTTAGGGATTTCCTCACTGTATTTGTGTTATTCATTTGTAACCTAACTCTACTATGATCAAAGAACATACTTGGAAAAATTGTGACTTCCTCTACAGTCCAAATATGGGTATATAATTTTGGTAAGTGCTCCATGTGAACTTGAATAGAATATGTATAATATAGATGTTAAGTGCTATGATCTAGCAGTATGTTAGATCACACATGCACACATACACACACACACATAATAAAATTAATCATGTTCTAAATTTTGTTATCTATTGATTATTCTGTTTATTGTATGAGTTACTGATACAGTTATTTTAACTCTTCTATGATCCTGGTTTAGTCTACTTTTTTTATTCTGTCAGTTTGTTTTCCATGTTTCGAGACTATTTATACAAAATTAGGAGTGTTATTATTTTTAGTAATAATTTTTGCTACAAAGTCTACTTTGTTTGTTACTAGTATAGTCCTGCAAGCCTTCTCTTTGTTGGTATTTGCATAGAATGACTTTTTATCCTTTTTTATCCTTTTACTTTTATGTTTCCTGGTAATTCTTGTTAGTTTCATTTTTATACAATCTGACAATCTTACTTCTAGTGTGTTTTCCCTAGAATAAAGAATTTTAATTAGAACATTTATTCCATTTACAGTTAATGTAATACTAAAATACTTGAGATTATATCTGCCCTCTTCCTCCTCTTTTTGTCCTATCTTGCCTTGGCCTGTTGGCTAAGTCTGGCCAGCTCTAGGCCAACTCTGGCTATACTCATTTGTTTACATATTGTTTTCAGCTGCTTTTGTATTGCAATATCAGAGCTAAACTATAAACTAAGTAACGAGCTGTTTAACTTGTGGTATTCTAATAATCTCTATATACATCTCTAATCTCATCTCTAATACATGAGAAAGTTTTCTGAAAATTCTTTGATACATAAAATCTTATAGAAAGTAGGATATTTGTAGTACCTGTATACAACAAATGTCTCATATTCAGAACTCCTAAAATCAATTTAGAAAAGGGAGATTAGGAAACAAACCCCAAAATAAAACGAACAAAAAATTTGAACATATATCTCCTGAATAAGGATATCCAAATGATCAGTTAGCATATAAACATGTACTCAACTTTATTAAACATAGGAAATTACACATTGTAACCACAATTCCATAAAGCCCTTCTCCTAGAATGTCTAAACTTTTGGAGGCAGAAAATAACAAATTATTAGTAAGGCTATGGAGCAACCAGAATTTCTATACACTGCTGGTAGTAACATAAATCACTTTGAGAACTCTTTGGCAGTATTTACTAAAACAGAATGTATGCCTACCTTATGATCTAGCAATTCTACACATACCCAACAAAACTTCATGCGCCTATTCACCAAAAGACATGGATAAGAATATTCTTCATAGAGCTATCCATAATTACAATGAAACTAAAAACTACTCAAATGCCCATCAATAGCATAATGAACAAATGAGTTGTGCCATTTTTCCGTAGTGGAATACAAACACAATGAGAAGAAGAAAACTATAGCTGAACACAACAAATGAATCTTAAAAATACAATATTGAGTGAAAGAAGACATATTTAAAAAAAAGAGTGTATATTCCATTCATGTAAAGTTCAAAATCAGGAAAACTAATCTATGCTGCAAGAAGCTAGAAACATAATTTCCCTCTGGAGGTGTGTAGTGACTGGAGGGCTTTGGAGGAGGGAGTTTCTGGGTACCAGTAGTGTAATATTTCTTGATCTTAGTGCTGGTTACAAGCACATTTTGTTTCTGAAAATTTATCCACCCATACACTTGTGATTGGTGTGCTTTCTTCTATTATGGTATCCTTCAACGATTTTTTAAAATTTTATGGACATTTACTTTGATTAAGAATACACTTCTAGGGGCGCCTGGGTGGCGCAGTCGGTTAAGCGCCCGACTTCAGCCAGGTCACGATCTCGCGGTCAGTGAGTTCGAGCCCCGCGTCAGGCTCTGGGCTGATGGCTCAGAGCCTGGAGCCTGTTTCCGATTCTGTGTCTCCCTCTCTCTCTGCCCCACCCCCGTTCATGCTCTGTCTCTCTGTCCCAAAAATAAATAAACGTTGAAGAATACACTTCTACATTTAATAATTAAGAAATAATATGATTATTTAGATGGAAAAGTTTAAGTGTACATTTACTAGGCAAACTAACATATTTGGTATAGTATAGTTATCAATGCAAATGCTTATGCCTAACAAAGTTTCCCCCATCTTTCATTTCCTTTCTTTACTATATTATTGTACAGTAAATTTTTGCTTTCGAGTATGAAAACCATATGCTCAAGATGGAAGGGAGAAATTTTTTTATTGCATCTCCTTTGTGAGAAACCAGAAGTCAGTCAGAATAAATTAAATAAAACTAAAATTAAATTTATGGAGAGGGAAAATCTTAATTCCACTGTGATTATTGAATATATATTTGAATGCCTTCCTTTTGAAAATATATATCATTAAATTAAAACTCCTTATACTGTATAAATTTAGGACCCACAAATGACATAAACTGTACTCAAAAATATTTTAAAATTAAAGGGAATTGTGGGAGAGTATATTCCTAAGTTCTTAATTCATAGGAAAAAAATAAGTGTTTTCTCTTTGAAGTAATTAAGTGATTATTTGATCATCACAAAACTGAAGTGCAAAGAATCTAAATCCTCTTATTTCTTTACACTATGCAAAAGTTCATATCTATGATGAACAGTTGGACAGTAAGCCGTGAAGGCAGTTGTTTAACAAAATTATTAATTGTGACAAAATTCTTATGACCAGAGAATTAAAATTTTTATATAAAGTTTATTATTATTTACCTTTTAATATTATCTGCTACACGAATTAAGACCTTCTAAAGGAGCACGCTTTCTTATCTTACCCTCTATTCCTTTTTAACGTCTGTTTTGCAGTGGTAAGTGAACATACCATGAATTTTATTCACCACAAAGAATTCTCTTGAGCCCCTTTATAGTCAATTCCCTTCCACTACCCTAAACCCAGTAACTACTGGTCTGCTTTCTATCACTACAGTGGTGCCTTTCCCAAAATCTTATAAACAAAATCACAGAGTATATAGTCTTCTGTGTCTGACTTTTTCACTTAGCATAATATCTTTGAGATTTGTGCAAGTTGTTAAATGTATCAATAGTTGGTTCCTTTTTATTGCCGAGTAGTATTCCATTATAGGAATTTAACACATTTGTTTATTTAGTCACCAGCAAATAGACATTTGGAAAGTTTCCAACTTGGAGCTATTATAATGAATATTATGAATAAAGTTGCTATGAACATTTGCATATAAATGTTGGCAAAGACAAATATTTTCATGTTTAAGTAAACATCAAAGAGTGAGCTTTTTGGGTCATATGATAAATGTATCTTACCTTTATAAGGAACTGCCAAAATGTAATGCAAAATGGCTGTACTGTTTTGAATTCCTATGTATAGGAGTAAATTTCTTCACATACTTGCTAAAATTTTTAGAATTGCCAGGCTTTTTAAATTTTACCATTTTAGTGAATGTGTGGAATTATCTCAGTGTGGTTTAAATTTGCATGGCTAATGATATTGAACATCTTTTCATGTGATTATTTGCCATTTGTTTATCTTCTTTGATAAAGTATCTGTTCAAATCTCTTAGCCATTTTTTAAATTGGGTTTGGGGGCTTATTATTACTGAGTTGTAAAAGCTGTTTATATATTCTGAATATAAATCCTTTTTCAAATATATGTTTTGCAAAAAAATTTTCCCAGGCTGTAGTTTGACCTTCAATTTTCTTAACCACATCTTGAAATTTTCCCCTCTGGTATAATGCTCTCTAATTTATTGTTTCATTGATGGACTGATTGATCATTCGTTCATTCATTCATTCAGCAAATATGTGTTGAATGCCTATTATGAATCACAGTACAATAAAAAATAAACCTTTCTTCAAGGTAAATTACATTGGGTTAACACTGTTTTCTGGAAATAGAAAATGCTAACTATGTCACTAGTAACCATTACTTATGGCCAAAATGATGCCTGGGAGGACAAGAGCAAACAAAAAATATCTAATGGAAAGAAATGGCTTTAGGGCTTCCCTGACATTATTTCTCTTATAATGGGTGATCTTTTTCTTGTGGGTCACTAGAAAATACTCTCATGGATTAAATAAAACAAATGTTACGGGACATGGGCCGTCTAAGCAAGGGTGGTGGTACCTGCACCCACCAATGCGGTCTCCTTAAACCTGAGTTTCCACTTGAAAAACTGGGCCACTGTGGAAACTCCTACTGATGACACGCTGTCTTCCCATCATCTCCTATGTGTGTCTTGCAAAGCTGATTGAGTCTGTGCCATGATGGCTTATCTGGTCCCATAAGCATAAGTGGGTAGCTGAATCCAACTGGTAGCTGTTGGTCAAGGAGAGTGAGTGATTTAGGCTCCAACATATTGTGTACAAAAAGGAAAGACCCTCCTTTGTCTCAGTTATCTTACAACCTAGAAGGGAGAGACAAACAACATAGGGATTTAAAATCATGTCAGGTGGTAATGCTCTGTTGAACATCAAGCAGTGTGTGTGAGATAGAGAAGAACAGTGAGGAGAAGTTAACATTTTATAGAGTGTTCAGGGAGGCTCTGACAAAGTGACATGTGAGTATAAAGAAAGGTGGCAGCAATCCATGCAGCTGTGTGCAGGAGAACTTTCTAGGCAAAAGAAACAGTGAGTGCAATGGTCCCTTACAGAAATATGTTGAGCACATTCAAGAGACAGCAAAGAGACTGACGTGAAATAGCAAAGAGATGTAGACATGAGGCCGTAAAGCTGTGAAAGGCAGATCTTACAGGACCTGGAAGCCATCTGAGATAAATGGGAAGCCTGAGATTGTGATCATTGGCTATGACTGGGATGCTGTATGAAGAGCAGACTGTGAGACCAAGGGTGGAAGTGTGGAAGCCCATTAAGCTATTGCAAGAGTCTGAACGGAAGACAAGGGTTGAGGGGGACACAGCTAGAACACTGCACTGCAAGTAGTGAAAAGTGGGCAGACTCAAGATATGTTCAAAAGGCTCGGTTTTGTTTCTGGGTTGACTTTTTAATATGAGGAAAAAGAAAAAGGAGCCAAGGTTGATTCTGATGTTTGTGATTTAAGCATCTGGGTGGACAAGTTGCCACAAATTGAAATGGGGAAAATTTTAGGGGGGAAACTTGAGTCATTTGGAGGCATGTTTGTTTTTAAGTGCTCATTAGACATCTAACTAGAGATGGTGTGTAGACAGTTATATATAAAAATTCTGGAAAGTTTGAGAATAGAGGTATAAATTTCAGATTCATCATGGTGTGGATGATATTTGGAGCCTAGGAAGAAGTCCAAGAATTGGTAACTTGGTAATTGTTTGGTTTAATTGAGCATAAAAATTTTGGTGGATTTACAAATTCTTCAGGTTTTAATTCTTCTTAAAAATGTCATGATTTTTTAACAAAGTGGCATGGCACAAAGGGCTCTATTAAAAATATGTGTGAAGTACACAAACAGTATTCTTTGCATGTGTGCTAATAAGAAGACAACTCCAAAAATGCAGTTCTCCAAGCTAGACAAAGATCTTGGAAAATACTGTTTCTCAATTTGTTTCAAAGGAAAAAAAAACACAGGCTTCATTCTAAAATGCTTACATCCATGGCAGGATACGGTCCACATAAAAATGAACTGTTATTCACCACAAAACATTTTACCCAACTTAATTTTTATTGCCTCCATCACCTGTTGCTATGAAACAGAAAATAAAGTGTGCATAAATGTCACATATGCAGGGTCGCCATGACCAATGATTTGATTTACACTCTTTGTGAAAACAATCACAAAGAAATCTGCTAATAGTCAAAATATTTAGATTCAAGCAAAAAAAAAAAGGTAAAAGTTTCCAAGCTACACAAAGAAAGAGCTTCCAGTGTTTGTCTGGGGGGCAGGGAACTGAGAGCCTAGAAAGAATGGAGTATTAACTTTTGTGCTCATTATGCATATTCCTTTTTAAACAAAATACACTATTTGATAAAATATAAATCAAGTTCAGTTAATTAAATTTAAGCCAAGCATAAGATCTTAATGGTGCTGGAAATACTGAGGTCATCAGCTACTACAGAGCCAAAAAGTCCCAATGACTTCTACAACCATCAACTTTATTGCTGTTGGTTCTATCAACCATATAAATTTTTCTCCCCCCCACCCCTTCCTATAGTCCCTGCAAAACAACTTTAACTTTATTACTTTAAGTTCAATCAATTTTTCTTTCTTTGTTCCTATTCCATTAGCTCCTACAAGGATAAGCTTCTAACAAGAAAGTTTAAGAACTTTAGAAAACATAAACATTTGAAGGACAATGTTTTACCATATGCAGCTCAAAATAAAAATAACACTAAGAAAAAAATTATTTCAAAAATTAAATGAAACACATGTATGAAGAAATTCACACACACACACACACACACACACACACACACACACACACAGCTTCTTTCTAGATTACCAGATCATTCTGTTGAGGACCCTTCGCAAAATGCTTTCCACACCTGCTTAGCCTATCACACAGACCAATGCTGTTCTAACTGATGCATTATAGTCATTATTTGTGTGTTAATTTCTCTCTCCTCTGCATCTTTTTCCTTTGCCTCTTCTCTAAGTATTCTGTACATACTCTTAATGCACCTCACCCTAGATCATAACTTGCCAGAAGGCTAAGGGATGGTTCAAATCATCCCAATGTATGACAACAGCAACCTGCCAATCAAAGCATGTATCATAGGGCATTAAAAGTAAAGAAAATATTTCACTATGAGTGTAATATAACAGATAAGCCAGCTTGTTTCCACAGTATATCTGTTCAAACATTGAGTGATGCTGTATTTGTATTTATTTAGGGATCTTGCCATCATTTACTGATATTAATCATCTATAAGCTTAAGATGGGCACCCTTGTTCCTGTTCCCCTTGGCTAGAATGCCAAACCTCTTTGCATTTGATCTCCTTTGTTTCTTCAATTTTTCAAGCTAATTATTTTAGAGTATCCTTGCTGGTACCCCACGTTTTTGTCTGCAGAATCTCTTTGCTCCATTATGTTAAAATTGAGTAACATGGGATTTGCAGATTAAGTTGCCACAGCAAACCTGATTGTGACACTAGGATTTAGCTTTGCAGTTCTAAGAACTATTCCCCACCCCACTCCTACCCCAGATGTTTGTGTTTAGATGTGCGATGGGGGGAGGAGGACTTTTTTATTTTTGAAGTTTTTAAGATGATTGAGAAAGATTCTCTCTCTCTCTGTCTCTCTCCCTCTGAGTCAGAATTGGACTAGGACTTGGCCAGGTTCCCATGCTATGAGGCTCTCACAAGACAAAGTCTTTTAGAGTCTTCCACTAAATGGTCTGTATATTCCTTTAAGTTACTCAGAGACTCAAAAAGAGTCAGAGCTACATATTGACTAGATTCTGAATGTCACAATAGAAAACATCTTTAAATTTCTTCTGCTAGATTTGGCCAGTTTTGGTGAGCACCCAGAATAAAAGCACTACCTAGGCCTCTTTGCCCCTATGAAATCATTTGTCGTTCTCCAAAAAGCAAAGGGAAGTTTTTTTTTTTCCTTGTGAAACATATCTGGGTAAAGAACTTTAAAACTAGAACTAGATATTTCCTTAACAAGAAATTAAATCTGGTGACTATACTGGGGCGCCTGGGTGGCTCAGTCGGTTAAGCATCTGACTCCAGGGGCGCCTGGGTGGCCAGTCGGTTAAGCGTCCGACTTCAGCCAGGTCACGATCTCGCGGTCCGTGAGTTCGAGCCCCGCGGTGGGCTATGGGCTGATGGCTCAGAGCCTGGAGCCTGTTTCCGATTCTGTGTCTCCCTCTCTCTCTGCCCCTCCCCCATTCATGCTCTGTCTCTCTCTGTCCCAAAAAATAAATAAACGTTGAAAAAAAAAAAATTAAAAAAAAAAAAAAAAAAAGCATCTGACTCCAGCTCAGGTCATGATCTCACAGTTCGTGAGTTTGAGCCCCACATCGGGATCCATGCTGACAGGTCAGAGCCTGGAGCCTGCTTCGGATTCTGTGTCTCCTCTTCCTCTGCCCCTCCCCTGCTTGTACTCTGTCTCTCTCTCTCTCTCTCTCAAAAATAAACATTAAAAAAATTAAAAAACAATAATTTTGGTGACTATACTAACATTTACATAAAAGGGAGAGGGAGGTTCCTTTAACAGGTTTTTTATTAAATAACATAGATGACTATAATTTACTCATTTATAATTTGAGAAACAATATGTTTACATCAAAGAGAATTCTAATATTCTTTGTTTTAAATCAGCTTTATGAAGGTAAAGTGTGCAGTTCATATGTCTTAGCATCACCGCTATAAACACATAAGAATATACCCATCACTCCCAAAAGGTTTCCAGTGTGCCATTGGTAACCCCACCCTCTTGTGTCACTCCAAGGGTTTTCCCTCTATCCTTAAATAGTGATCCACTTTCTGACTTAAATTAGTTTGTATTTACTATAATTTTATATAAATACAATCATGAAATAGGTTATCTTTTTTGTATGGATTCCTTCATTCGGAATAATGACCTCCAGATTCATCCATTTGTTGCATGTACCAGTTGTTCTTACCTTCTTATTGCTGAGTATTATCCTATTGTACAGATATGCAACATTTATTTATCCAGTCTTCTGTTGATGAACATTTGAGCTGCTTCCAGTTTTCAGCTATGAGAAATAAAGCTGCTATGAATGTCTGTGTTCACATATTTATATGAACATGAGCTTTCATCACTCTAACATAAATACCTAGGAATGGAATGGCTTGATTGTAAGGTAAGTGTATGTTTAACTTCTTAAAAAATTGCCTAACCATTCTCCTATACATTTGTACTATTTTCCATTCCCACAAGGAGTTTATGAAAGTTCCAAATTGCTGCACACAGATGATAGGGGCAGTCTTTAATTATAGCAAGTCTAGTAGATGTAGAATTGTATCTCAATGTGGTTTTAATTTACATGATAGTGAGCATCTTTTCTGTGTTTACTTGCCATCCATAAATCTTTGGTGAAGTCTGTTAAATGTTATGACGATATCTCTTGGGTTGTTTTCTTGTTATTGTGTTGGACATTTTTTAATATTCTGAGAAGTACTTTATTAGATATGTGTATTGCAAATATTTTTCCTAGTATATGAATTA
The DNA here is from genome assembly GCF_018350175.1 of Felis catus. Classification (NCBI taxonomy): domain Eukaryota; kingdom Metazoa; phylum Chordata; class Mammalia; order Carnivora; family Felidae; genus Felis; species Felis catus. The sequence continues at coordinate 69,322,066 of NC_058371.1, read as the reverse complement.
TTTTCATTCCATAATGGTATATTTTGGAAAACAGAAGTCTTACTTTTGATTACATCCAATTTATCAATTTGTTCTTTTATGAATGGTACTTCTGTTGTTGTACCTAAGAAATTTTGGTCATTGTATTTGATGTCATATCCAATAAATCCAAGATCACAAAATTTTCTCCTAGAAATTTTATATATTTAAGTTTTATATTTAAATTTATAATTCATGTTGAGTTAATTTTTGTACACCATACCAGTGTGAATCAAATTTCATTTATTTCATTCATGTAGATATTCAATTGTTCCAATACTATTTGTTCAGAAGACTATTTTTTTTCTACACCAAAATTGCCATGACACTTTTCTTAAAACTCAACTATCCATATTTCTGGACTCTTTATTATGTCCCATAATGTATCTGTATTTACACAATTAGTACAGTGTATTGATTACTATAGATTTACAACAAGTCCTGAAGTCATGTACTGTGTGTCTTGCAATTTTATTATTCTTTCCAACATTGTTTGACCTAGTCTAGCCTTTTGCATTTCAATACAAATTTTAGAATTAGGTTGCAAATTCTACAAAAATGTCTGCTGGGATTTTTAAAAAAAAAATTATTTTTAACATTTATTTATTTTTGAGACAGAGAGAGACAGAGCATGAATGGGGGAGGGGCAGAGAGAGAGGGAGACACAGAATCGGAAGCAGGCTCCAGGCTCTGAGCTGTCAGCCCAGAGCCTGACGCCAGGCTCAAACTCACGGCCGCGAGATCATGACCTGAGCTGAAGTCCGACGCTTAACCAACTGAGCCACCCAGGCGCCCCTGGGATTTTGATTGAAATTACTTTGAACCTATTGACCATTGTGAGAGAAAGGGAGGAGTGACATCTTAACAATAGTAAATCTCTGATCCATAAACATAGTATATCGCTCCATTTATTGAGGTCTTCCGTAATTTTTCTCAACAATTTGTATTTCTAATGCCATTGCTGTACCTGGAACCCAACATTAATTCTGTCATTTTTGTTGAACTGAACTGATATAAACCTATAATGAGAAAAATCAAGCATTATCTTTAACTTTTAATAAAAGCATGCAAGTATGATAGCCCTGCTAAAGTCATGCCAATATTAATAAATGTTAACAATAATGTCATTTAAAATTTTATATTACTTCACAATGATTAAATAACATCTGTTTAGACACTCTTAGCAAACTCCCAAATCAACATTCCTTTGATCTTTGGTATACTTGCTAAATGGGTTTATATTTTTAATTCCCTTTTGATCTTATTCTATTTCTCATCTTAACTTCTCTTTCCCTTGAGGACCTGATATAGAGTTTCTTTATATGAATCTTATTGTCAATTGTCCTTTCGTGTAGTCTGACACTAATAGTCATATTCTCACTCGTTCCTTTTCTTCCACCCCCAAATAGTTCCTATATCATGAATAGGTGACTCAATAACTGTTTATTATCAGACTGTCCTATTCAGCATACCCCAATATTCAAGAACCTTAGAACTGAACCCATTTCTCCCACATATGCATTCAATACCTAAAACAAACATCATAAACTTTTTTCCTTTCCCTCACTCCAAACTTATATGTGTAGCAGGTTTACTCATATTTTAAGTGATTAGAACGTTAGTGTTTTGCTTTCCTTAAACAAATTCCATCTTAAAGTGGATCACTGGCTTTTTTCTCTCATTTGGATAGAAATGATACCTCTTTATAAGTTAAAATTTTTTAAACGACTTAGGGAGACCAATGTAATCTATATAATACATGTAACATTAGAAAAGAAATGAAAAAAAGTAAAACGAGTCATTAAGCAATGGTACTATTTTTTAATAGCAGAGAACAAAGGAAATTGGAAATTTTTATATAAAATTTTTTAACTTTCAGCATGAAAACCTTAAATTGTGAATTCTGAATTGAGAATCAGAAGAAAAAAGACTAAAGGATGGTTCTATGCATTTCCTGATTTGCTGACATGAAGGATTAGCATATATAGACAAACCTGAAGAACAGGTCATCTGAAATAGCTATTTTAAAGAAATATTCTGTAGCATATTTTAACCAAGTTTTTATAATAGAAATCAGAAACAAATAGACAAGAAGTTAGTAGGTAAAAATTCAAGGTTTACTTGGAGTCGATTAAGTGGGAAATAAGCCTAGTTTTATAAAAGCTTTTATTTTATCTTACTGCTCTTTGAATTTTAAAGATTTATTCTTAAATTTTATTATTTTCCTTCAAAACTACTTACGGCTATCTCGCTGGAGGGCTATTTTTATGAAATGGAATCATGAGCCAACAAGATGGGCACCATCTTGCCTCAGAAGCATTTACTCCCATCTAGGACTGGAAAATTCTGCTGTCATCTAGAGAGGGTGATAACATATTACAGGAAAGTATGAAACATTTCAACAAATCTGTTGAAAGCTATTTGGCAGTGGATCTAGTTAACTCAAAAATGGCATCATTGCCTATAATCCAGAGTGACATCTAATTTATCTGGCAACTAACAGTTTTCACTCCTTATCATTGTCTATGACATTCTAAAACTACCTCAGTGTCAAAGCTTAGCTATTGGCCCAGCAGTGGTCAAGATAGGTCTTTATCAACTAATCAACTCAGGGAGAATGGGAAAATAATGTAATATTTTATGTAGCCTGTAAAGAATTAGCAAATTGTAGTTTTACGTGTAAAAGAAATTAAAACAGTATTTGTAAGGGTATAGTCCACGATTGTCTTCATCAGAATCATCAGAAGGGACTCTAGAATAAGCATTTTTAACAAGTTCCCCAAGTAATTCTCATGTACATTATAATTTGAGATAATTTTTCTGATGTTTTTGATTTCAACTTTTAGCAAATATGAAAAATACAAGATACTTCTTATAGTATATACACAGTTCACAATAAACAAGAAGGGAATTAAAGGAGGAAAAATATGCATGGGCTGCTATCAGAAGTTATCAACAAAGCTGAAACTTAAGGACAAAAGAAGAAAATTCTCCCTGTAGATTTTAGAAGCACAATAATAGCAAGCAAAGAGAAGATATAATAAATCTTTGACGAGAAAAGTTTGAAAAGACAGTGGCCAGAATCTTATATAGGACATAGAGTGGGTGATTGTAGTGGTTAATATTGGATAAGCAAGCTAAAATGATATAGGTCATGGGGTGCCTCAGTGGCTCAGTTGGTTAAGCAACCAATTTCAGCTCAGATCATGATCTCACAGTTCGTGAGTTTGAGCCCTGCATTGGGCTCTGCACGCTGACAGCCAAAGGCTGCTTCAGATCCTGTCTCTCTCTCTCTCTCTCTCTCTCTCTCTCTCTCTCTACTCCTCCCCCACTTATGTCTCTCTGTCTCTCAAAAATAAATAAACATTTTAAAAAACATACTTAAATGATATAGATCATGTAGAGCCTGGCAAAGGAGTTTAGTCTTGACGTATTATTCATTTTCTTAAATTTTGTGATAACATGATATAAACCAGTTTAAGAAATGTAATCTAGCAATTGATAATTAATTATATACATCACATATTAATATTCACATATCATATATTGCTATTTATATAATACATATGAATAGGAATGGAAAAAATAGGCTGTTCAGCCAAGTAATAGCTTCAGAAATAGTGCACTGTGGGAAGAGGGATATCTAGGCTCTGTGTGTAACAAGTACTTTTAGCATCCTGCTGTAGAGATGGAATAAATGTGAGAGGAAATCTTTTGACACTGTCCACTAATTATTCATTATTCCAGAGAAGACAATCAAGAATGCACTTTTTTTCCATTTTTATGGAAAGGAACATAAAAACAAAACAAAATCTAAAATGTTAATTTGTGTTATTATCCATAATAAGTAACTCCAAATCTTTAGTAGCTAAGTCATTTCACAAAGGTTACCTTTCTGTTAAACGAGTCAGACTCAGGAAAAGTCTTTGCTGTATAAAGATGGTATTGCATTAAGATAATAAAGTACCGGGGCATCTGGGTGGCTCAGTCAGTTGAGTGTCCGGCTTCGGCTCAAGTCATGATCTCACAGCTCATGAGTTCAAGCCCCGCATCAGGCTCTGTGCTGACAGCTCAGAGCCTGGAGCCTGCTTCCGATTCTGTGTCTCCCTCTCTCTCTGCCTCAACCCACTCTCATTCTGTCTCTGTCTCTCTCAAAAATAAACATTAAAAAAAAAAGATAATAAAGTACCAATTTTCCATTCACTTTCATATTCTGCTCTTTCCTTAACAATGTACATTTTGATTCATCAAATTGGCACATCACACATTAAATAAGATTAAGTCAAACTTTAGTAATCCAGCTGTCAAAAATAAATATATCCTGAAATATTTTCTCTTGTATATTATATGCATGTCTAAAGGAGTTGTTAGCTTCATAAAATTGACTTTGTCACCTATCTTTTCTTTTAAGGATTCTTTACAGCGGCACCTGGGTGGCTCAGTCAGTTAAGCCTCTGACTGGTGATTTTGGCTCAGGTCATGACGGGCTCCATGCTAATAGTGCAGAACCTACTTGGGATTCTCTCTCTCCCTGTCTCTCTGCCTGCCTCTCTCACTCGCTCTCTCTCACTCTCTCTCTCTCTTTCTCTCTTTCAAAAATGAATAAACTTTAACAAAATAAAGATTCTTTACAAATTCACTCTATTGTATTGTAGTAATAACACTTGCTGTTTTATATTTTTAGGACCTATTGCTGTATATATTTTGGAAACTCCCTAAAGAAAAATTCTTAGCCTAAAGCACTTTAAAAATATTGAGAAATGCCTTGAGAAGTCATTATATGCACTTGAGGCAGAGCTGGCAGGGGGAACAATCAGTTGAAAAGAAAATCTATGCAAGTCAAATGGATGAGACTGTTTTCAGTAATGTATATGTGAATAAACTCCACTTATCACGGAGTTTATGCTCCACTCAGTATTTCTTCACTCAGTATGCCTGCAGCAGGTCATGTTGATTCTTCCCCCTTTCCCCCGCCCACCTGAGTGCACGTGAAACTGAGGTACAAAGTACCTGGCAAGCTAACTTCCCATGTCAAGGGTCTGTTTCTCTTCTATGCTTCAGGTTGTTTTCAACCCTTTAAGACCAGCAGGTATTGAAGGGTGAAGAATTAAGACCACAGGGCCATCTTGAGACAACAGGGGATGAGAGCTGGTGGATAAATGCCCCACACTTCCTGCCTTCCAGAGGGACAGGAGTGTTCCGTATAGTTTCTCAAAGTGTTCCGCCCAAAATTAAACCCCAGTGGCAAACAGCAACTGGTAGACTTCTTATTTGCTGTCCTCGGTTTCTCTCTCTTTTCTTGTCCACTAACCTATTCCCTGAGTCCATTTTTTTATGACAGCAAATATTAGAAATGGAAAAATAAACAGGATAGTTGTGAAGACAGGAGGCTATTAGAACAGGTTTGCTCAAACCATCATCTATCTTTCCCTTCTCACTTTCCTATCCCCCAACCTCCACCTTTAAGGCAACTAACTTCCTTACTCTTGAATAAAAATATGAAGCTCTTCTGGAATTGGAGAAGCAGAATGTAGCACAAGCACTGGGTTGCTGAACACAGCACATTTCAAAACCTTGATAATTCAAGCCTCATTTTCCCAAGTTGAGTATATGATGGGAAATGCCTGCCTAGAATGAGTAATTTACAAAAACATGCATTTTTTTTTGCTCTAATGTCTCATTTTAATTTTTGCAATATCATGTCTGATGTTTTGCAGCATTCTCCAAAAATATGTATAATATATAATGACAATTATGAGAAATTCTTCATCACATTTCATCACCTCTAACTTGCATTCCAAAATTACAGATTTTAAAGCTTGTTTTTCAGCACTAAAAGAAGTACCATCACTTAAATAATATTCGGATGCCTTTTTATGTGATCTAAAAATATTTTAAATCATAATAATAGCGAATGGTGAAATAACAGCTTAGCAATCACCTCATTCCTCCAGAAAAAGACCCAATTCCCATAAGCAATAGCTGGGTTCCCAGTATGCTGCAGTAATGATGAACATTTTTATCTATTGGCTGGAAGGGGCACCACCATGTGGCAGTAGTGTAAACACAGTTTGCAAGTCACTTACTAGACCAAACTTGAAATTATTATGGGAGGGGGGAGGGGAGGGGGTGGCGGTGGAGAAAGGAGAGAGAGCACACCCAAGGTAGTAGGTGGGCAGAGAGAGAGAGGGAATCTCTCTCTACAGGCTCTACATCCATTGCCAAGAGCCGCTCTACAGCAGGCTCTACATCCATCGCCAAGTCCAGAGCTGTGCTTGATCTCAGGCCCATGAGATCATGACCTGAGCCAAAATCAAGAATCTGACACTCAACCGACTGAGCCACCCAGGTATCACTCAACATTATTCTTTATTTTATTTTTATATTTTTGTTATATCGTCTTTTTTTATTTTTTTATTTTTTTAAATTTACATCCAAATTAGTTAGCATATAGTGAAACAATGATTTCAGGAGTAGATTCCTTAATGCCCCTTACCCATTTAGCCCATCCTCCCTCCCACAACCCCTCCAGTAACCCTCAGTTTGTTCTCCATATTTATGAGTCTCTTCTGTTTTGTCCCCTCCCTATTTTTATATTATTCTTATTTCCCTTCCCTTATGTTCATCTATTTTATTTTTTATATGCTATGGATAACACACATCATTTTACATTTTTCATAAAAAAAGATTCCATTAATATTTTATGTTATTTAGTTGTCTATTTACATCATTCAAATTCCCATAAAATAAGGCAGACATGGTATATTTAGATTAACTTTTCAGAAAAATTCTAACTCACACAATGTGTCCATGTTCAAGACTGGTGGTAAACAAAAACTCAGCTCTCTAATAATAAGGTGATCCAAAATCTCTTATGACTCTTATGGCAAGAAAACATGAATTCTGACCTATTACCTTACCATCTTATCATGTAAGAAACAAAATAAAGTTAGAAGAATAAAAACAACTGGATAATCTGCACATAGGTAGAACTGGAACTCTTACTGCTGGCTCTGCCAAGGATGTCCTTTGTTTGAGATACTGGTGCTCAGTACAAAAGTAATAAATAAGCAAACACAATTGCCTAATCTGTTCTGGGAGTCCTGGCAATAAGTATAATGAGATATAAAAATATATGAGTATTCACCTGTAATCTCAGCTTTTAAAAACATATTTTACTTGTACTAATATCTTATCCAACTCAATAAATTGTATCTGTCTATTTTAGGCATAAGCAAAATATTTAACAAGAAATCAAGTTCATTTTTACATTTCTTTGGGCCAGCATAGCCTTTGAAATTTGATAAATAACTTGACAAAGGTGAAAGTAAATGTGGCTTGCTTTGCAGTTATCTATTTTCTGAACCAAAAAAAAAAAAAATTATGCAAGGAATGTTTTGACTCTAAAAGAGGTTACATTTCTTTATAATTATAGTCCTTTCTCTTGCTTGGCTGAGCAACTGTGAAAAAGAAACCACTCTGCACGTATGCAGATAAACTAAGTGCATAGACTAATAGGACGGTATGGTAGATATTAATAGAAAAGCTACATATGAAAAACTATTTTCCATTTAGTTAAATATGCTCTGAAACAATAAAATGATTACAAACTAGAGAAATAGACTTTGCAGGCATCTTTGGAGTTGTACACTCAAAAAAGCATATTTTCTCTTTTTCCATTTAGCTTTTTAAGGGAAATGAATTATCATTAGAAATCCTCGAACTTCAAAACTTCTATTAAGACACCAAGTTCTGCCCATCATGAGATGCCCATCATGAACCAAGTGCTATATGACCCGCTGAGCCATATAACTGGGTGTGCCTAGCACCAACCATCACCAAGTGGGGACTGCATGTATTAGAAGGGGCTCTAATGGGAACTGAAGGCACAAGTCAGTGGTATGAATCATGGCTCTGATTCCTATGGCACAATCCCTCTTGCCAAGGTCCTAGGATGCTCTTGAAAGAGCCCCGGCTACATAAGAAGGCAGAAGGCAAAAAATAAAGGAGCAGAAAAATGCACGAATGGAACTATTGGAAATACGATTTATAGCAGGAACAACAACCAACCATTTTATAGAGCATTCTTTCCCAAAGTGCGCTACCTGGAGCACCAGCTCTGTGGTTGCTAGTAGATAGTACACGTGCACTTGCACAGATGAGCTCTGGGGGCAGTTAAGTTTGAGAAACTCTGGGTTCAACAAACTGAAGTTTATTCTGGGGTCCTTGCATCTGCACACATTGTTTTTTCTAACCTCTGAGATTTCCAATCTGTTGGATCAGGTCACCAACTAGTTACCTCAAAAAAAGTAATTAGTACATCTCAGAAAGGTGTTTGTTACCTTTTTCCTACCTAATCATCATGTGGCTGGTGGGGCATCATAGTTATCCCTCCTTTTTTTACAATGGGCATTAAATAAGATAGGCATCACTCTGCCAAGGGTAAGTACTCTCCCCATCCCACGCACAGATGCATTTGTATTCCACGACCATCTCTGGTGATGCCCAGCCTGAGGGGCTATATGTTACGTAGGAGCAATGTGAAAGTCATACGCCAAGATGTGCACTCTAACTGATGAAAGCCATAGTGTCCGAAAAAATAGTCACTTCTTATATGAGGCAATTTTAATTTAATTTAAAAATTATTCTTTTTTCACACCAGCCATATGTCAAGTGTTCACTTGCCACATGTGGCCAGGAGCTACTGCACTGGATCGTCATAGATAGTTCTATTGAACAGCACTGGACTAATGTTACACCACATGCACACACAGGCACATAGACACCTTCCTTCTGGAGGAAGCCCACTAAATCTCAGAAGCCTGAAGCATCTCATAAGGAAATCCACACCTCTGCAGCATTCCCACCTCTAACAGGCTTCAGTTAAGTGATTCTAGAACCAAGAATGCAGGTAAAAGAAAATATCCACCATCAACATTTCCAGATATTCTTGCCTCCCAAAACAATTATAAACTACAAGGGCACACATGTGCACATGCACATATATGCAAACACACATACACAAAATCCCTTTTTCCAAATATAAAAGAACAGACTGATTTCCAAAGGAATCATGATAATTAGAACTATACTGTGTCCCATGTCTTCATTGTTCCAATCATTTTTTACTCTCCAAAAACTACTTTAGTTTCCTTTGGTTCCAAACTATTTGACATACTTTAAGAAGTGAGATGAGCCTTTGGAGAACTGACCCATAGTAATTCTACCCTGAGATAATAGGGATCACCTGGACAGTCTCCAAACCACCAAATCTTACTCCTTCGTGATTTATATCTTTGTTGATGAACTACATATTTTTGCCAATGAAGCTCGTTCTAAAGGTTCAAGGTTACATGCTTCATGTTGTTTCTATGTCTTTTTACAATCTTCCTGCCTAACATGGTTTATATTTGGTTAATATTCCCTAAGAGAGTCAAGATTAACAAAAAGTCAAGGATCAGAGATTCCAATGAATCCAGTTCAAGAACAAGCCAGAATCAGAAATCAGAGAGAGGATTAGCTAAGGTTTCAAACCAATAATTCCCAAACCTGGCTACATGCCAGAAATAATTTGGAGCTTTAAAAACACTAATGCCTGGGCCCTATCTTTGGAGATACTGATGATGGTCTAGAGAATTGAGATTATTTAAAATCTCATCCAGTGATTTTAACATGGTACATACAAAGTTCAGAACCACCATCTGAGAAAATACCTGGGTCCCAACCTGTAGAACAAGAGCTGGCACACTACAACCCATTAGGCCAAATGCTCAGGGCCCAGAAACCCATTTGTTTACATGTTGTCTATAGCTTCTTTCCCCACCACAGTGGCAGAGTTGAGGAGCTGTCACGAAACCATGTGACTCACAAAGCCTAAAATATTTGCCATCTTGCCATCATATGTGTGCGCACACACACACACACAAATACGTTGACTGTATTGACCCCAGCCCTAGAGCAGTGGTTCTCAAAATGTGACCAGTAGCATCGGCATTACCTGGACACTTGTTAAGTATGGAAATTCTTAGGTCTACCCAGACCTACTGACTCAGAAACTCTGGAGGCAGGACCCAGCATTCTGTATTTTATTTAGCTCTCTAGATGACTCTAATGTTTTCTAGGACTGTGGTTTTGTTCTCAAACTTTAGCATGTAACAGAATGAGTTGGAGTGCTTGTTAGACACAGATTGTCAGTCTCTATCCACAACTTCTGCTTCAGTGGGTACAGGGAGGGAACAGGATTTTTCATTTCTAATAAATTCCCAGGTGATGCTGATGTGCTGGTCAACAGCATCACACACTTGCAGAACCACTACCCTAGAGATTCTGATTTTGACTGATCTGAGGTGAGACTCATTCATAAAACCCACTTAGATTATTCTAATGAGCTTCCAGGTGTGAGACCTGCCTTATTTAGTTTGTGGATGTATCTGTGAGTCCAAAGCAGCAAGGAATACAGATATACAGAATCAAGGCAGCAAGGTAAGTGAAATCAAAGATATAACTACATAGACACGTCCCAGGGACTATATTAAGTGCAGAAAATATAAAGGTCCTTGCCTTCATGGACCATACAGTCTAAAAGAGGAGGTAGAAAAAAAACATCATAAAATATGTAATTAAAAATTGTGACAAGTGTTTTGAAAGAACACTTACTAGAAATTTTGAGAACATATAACAAGGAGCCCTGATTTAGTCCAAAGGGGCAAAGAATACTTTTCTGAGCAAGTTGACAATTGAGCCGGGAGCCAAAGTGCTATGTAGGAGTTATCTAGGAGAGGTGGGAAGTACTCCACACAGAGAAAACATCCAAGTGCCTACTGGCAGAAGAGATTTTCATGTATTTGAAGAGTTGAAAGGGAATGAGACTCGAGAGATACATAAGGGACAGGTAATGAAAGGCCCTGTAGACCAGGAGTTTAGGTATAGATTTTTCTCTTGTGTGATTCCACTCAAAACAATGAGTTGGTGCATTTGATTTTACTGGTGTATTCTGGAAGAAAAGCCCATGCTACATGAGTGAAAGCAGAAGGCTCAATTGCAAGAAATTCTGATAAGTAGACTGAAGGCAATTCTATAACTATAGAAGTATATTCGACACTGATTTTATGTTAAATTACTTGCTGTTTTATGTAATAAGAAAAGTATATGACTTTTCCTTATTTGTTTTCAGGGCTCTCTTCCCTTGATTTCGTATCTTAAAATATAGTGGGGCTCTGATATTTGACTATCTAAAGGTTTTAACCTTTCCGTCCAAATTTCAAATCAAAATAATTAAAATGGTCCACCTGCATAAATTTAATCTCCAAAGATTCAATAGGGACAATTATTCCCACATAGTTGTCAGCAAGTAATCTAGTCAAGTTAGGTGCAAATGCTGTCAGATTATTACTGTTTGGGGAAATTATAAAGAGCTCTTTGAAAACTAAGCCAAAAAAGATGCATTTTACATATAGGAATTTTAGACACTTGTCACAAAAGTAAATATTTAAGTACTTTTTAAGGAATATGGTATTTCTTACCTTTTCTCATGTCTTTCAATGTAGGTGCTCTTAAGAATATCTTTCTCTGGGGAAGAAGCCAAGAGGAGGAACGGCATGAAAGTTTTTTGTGTGTCTCGTGTCCATGAAATACAGCCAGACCAACACTAAACCATCTTACACACCTAGAAAACTGATTGGAGGAATAACACAACAATATGCACAACCTGAACCACAGAATTCAGCAGGTATGCGGCACGGAGAGGTGAACTTGGGGAGTGAGAAGCTGCGGAAGGTAGGGAACTGCTTCTGTGGGCAGAGAGAGGATGGAGACTGGAGAATGGGGAAGAATACGGGAAAAACACCCCTCCCCAAAAGCAGCTGGAGAGAAAGTGGAAAATTGGAAACAGCCGCAGGGACTAAACTAAAAAGGGAGAAAGGAGGAAGGAGAGGGTTTAAATTCCATTAAGACTGTAAACAAGGGGAGCGCAAAGTCTCCAACTCCGCAGCTTGATACCTGGTGGTACTCTGGTGGGAAGGGCAAATCCCCAGGAACAGAGTGGGGTCCAGGAGGTTCTCAGGCCACGCGGGGAAAAGCAGTTCCACTGCTGGAAGGACATTTAGTAGAGACTGTTGAAGCCACCTGGTCCTAGCAGACCCCAGAAAATGGCCACATTCGTTAGTGCTAGGGCAAGGTCGTTAAGGGTGAAGCTTGGTGCCAGATGTGTGTTGTAATTTTCCATTAGCTCTGAAACGCTGCTGCTACACTGTCTCACAAACATTTTCTGGGACAGGCTGGCACCTGGCCACAGTCTCAGGGCACCGGCAACAACAGGGTCCAGTGGGATTCCTGTGTGCAGACGATATTCAGCTATTGCTCATTCAGCCATTGCTCGGTGAGACCCTCCCACAGATAGGTAGAGTGGGTCCTTTGGAACTAAGGGGACAGGAAAAAGAGCCACATCTGAGACAAAACTCGGGAGAGAGGTACTGCATGGGGCCTGGTCACAAAGAGTGAAAAAGCAGGGAGTAGATGAAAGCTGAAGACAGAGGATGGGTGCACGATTACTGATCTGGGAGAACAAACTGGGTATCTGGGTGGCACCATTTTCACCACTCCACGCATGCACATAGGCACCTACAGCACCGCAACACTCCACCTCAGTTGGCTAGCAGCGCCATCTAGTGAAGAGCAGAGATGTTATGCTGAGCACCGCCCAACTGGGCCAACTTCGCTCTTAAAGAACACAAGTCTCACCACCAGCTTAATTAATGGACTATAAAGAGCTACATAGACTGACTTCTAGGGGAAAACGAAGCAATTTCAGTCCTACTTCAATCTGTTAGCAGGTTCATCTATTCAATTTTCTTTATTTTTTTGTCTTTTTCTCTTTTACAATTCTTTTCTTTTTCTTGAATACAGAAAGAGAAAAAATCGGTTTTTTTCAATTTTTCTTAAAAATATTTCTTTAATTTTTATTACTATATTTTTTTTTACTTTTGTGTAAATTTTGTCAGTCTACTTTACTTCCATCATTTTATTTTAGTCTAATTCAGTGTATTCATCCTTTCACGTTTTCAAACAATTTCCTTTTTTTTTCTTTTTTCTCTTTTTCATTTCTTTTCTTTTTCTTGAATTCAGAAAGAAAACAACTTGATTTTTATTTTCAATCTCTATTAAAAATATTCTTATTTAACTTTCACTACTATATTTTTTGCTTTTAGGTAAATTTTTTCAAATTGTATTTTACTTCCATCATTTTATTTTAGTCTACTATAGTGTATTCCTTTTTCAAATTTTCAAATGATTGCTTTTTTTTCTTTTTTTATCTTTTTTCTCTTTTTCATTTCTTTTATCTTAAATACAGAAAATGAAAAAATTCATATTTAATTTTCATTTTATTAAAAATATTTTCCTATAATTTTTTTATATTCTTTACTCTGTGTATTTTTTCAAATTCCATTTTACCCCCATCATCTCATTTTACTCTACTTCAGTGTATTCATTTTTTCAAATTCTCAAATGATTTCCTTTTTTTTAATCCCCCCCTTTTTTTCTCTCATCTCTTAAACCACTTTCAACACCCAGACCAAAACACGTCTAGGATCTAGCATCATCTATTCGATTTGTCTGTGTGTGTGAGAGCATTTTTAATTTTTAATTTCAATATTTTTTTAATTTTAGTTTTTATTTCAATTTTTCTACCTCATTAATTCCTTTTCTCCCTTCAAAATGACAAAACAAAGGAATTCACCCCAAAAGAAAGAGCACAAAGAAACGACAGCCAGGAATTTAACCAACACAGATAAAGCAAGATGTCTGAACTAGAATTTATAATCACAATAATAAGAATACTTGCTGGAGTTGAAAATAGATTAGAATCCCTTTCTGCAGACATAAAAAAAAGTTTTAAAAAAGCCACAATGAAATTAAAAATGCTATAACTGAGCTGCAATCACGGATGGATGCAGCTGTGGAAAGAATGGATGAGGCAGAACAGAGAATCAGCGATATAGAGGACAAATTATAGAGAATAACGAAGCAGAAAAAAAGAGGTAGATGAAGGCAAAAGAGCATGTTTTAAGAATTAGAGAAATCAGTGACTTGTTGAAAAGGAAAAATATCAGAATCATGGGGTCCCAGAAGAGGAAGAGAGAGAAATAGGGGTAGAAGGGTTATGTGAGCAAATCATAGCAGAAAACTTGCCTAACCTGGGGAAAGACACAGATATCAAAATCCAGAAAGCACACAGGACCCCCATTAGATTCAACAAAAACCGACCATCAACAAGGCGTATCATAGTCAGATTCACAAAATACTCAGGCAAGGAGAGAATCATGAAAGCAGCAAGGGAAAAATGTCCCTAACATACAAAGGAAGACAGATCAGGTTTGCAACAGACCTATCCACAGAAACTTGGCAGGCCAGAAATGAGTGGCAGGATGTATTCAACGTGCTGAATCAGAAAAAAATATGCAGCCAAGAATTCTTTATCCAGCAAGTCTGTCATCCAAAATAGAAGGAGAGATAAAAAGTTTCCCAGAAAAAGGAAAATTAAAGGAGTTTGTGACCACTAAACCAGCCCTGCAAGAAATTTTAAGGGGGACTCTCTGAGGGGAGAAAAGATGAAAAAAAAAAAAAAAAAAAAAAATATATATATATATATATATATATATATATATATATATATACACCAAAAGGAACAAAAGATTAGAAAGGACCAGAACACCACCAGAAACTCCAACTCTACAAGCATCGTAATGGCAATAAATTGATATCTTTAAGTACTCACTTTAAATGTCAACAGACTCAATGCTCCGATCAAAATCAAAAGACATAGGGTAACAGAATGGATAGGAAAACAAGATCCATCTATATGCTGTTTACAAGACACCCACTTTAGACCTAAAGACAACTTCAGATTGAAAATAAGGGGATGGAGAACCATTTATCACGCTAATGGTCAACAAAAGAAAGCCGGAGTAGCCAGACTTATATCAGACAATCTATACTTTAAAACAAAGACCGTATCAAGAGATGCAGAAGGGCATTATATCATAATGAAGGGGTCAATCCACCAAGAAGACCTAACAATTGTAAACATCTATGCACCAAATGTGGACAAACCCAAATACATAAATCAATGAATCACAAACATAAAGAAACTCATCGATAGTAATACCATAATAGTAGAAGACTTCAACACCCTACTCACAACAATGGACAGATTATCTAATCAAAAATCAACAAAGAAACAATGGCTTTGAATGACACACTGGACCACATGGACTTAACAGATATATTCAGAACACTTCATCCTAAAGCAGCAGAATATACATTCTTCTCCAGTGCACATGGAACATTCTCCAATATCAACCATATACTGAGACACAAATCAGCCTTCAAGAAGTACTAAAAGATTGAGATCATACCGTGCATATTTTCAGACCACAATGCTATGAAACTTGAAATCAACCACAAGAAAAAATTTGGAAAGGTAACAAATACTTGGAGACTGAAGAACATCCTACTAAAGAATGAAGGGGCTAACCAAGCAGTTAAAGAGGAAATTAAAAAGTATATGGAAGTCAATGAGTATGATCACACCACAACCCAAAATCTCTGGGATGCAGCAAAAGCGGTCATAAGAGGAAAGTTTATAGCAATCCAGGCCTTCTTAAAGAAGGAAGAAAGATCTCAGATACACAATGTAACCTTACACCTTAACGAGCTGGAAAAAGAACAACAAATAAACCCAAAAACAGCAGAAGACAGGAAATAATAAAGATTAGAGCAGAAATTAATGCTATCAAAACCAAAAAAAAAAAAAAAACGACAGTAGAACAGATCAATGAAACCAGAAGTTGGTTCTTTGAAAGAATTAACAAAATTGATAAACCACTAGCCAGTTTGATCAAAAAAAAAGGACCCAAATAACTAAAATCAAGAATGAAAGAGGAGAGATCACAACCAACACAACAGAAATAAAAACAATAATACGAGAATATTATGAGCAATTATATGCCAATAAAATGGGCAATCTGGAAGAAATGGACAAATTCCTAGAAACATATACACTACCAAAACTGAAACAGGAAGAAGCAGAATTTGAACAGACCCATAACCAGTAAGGAAATCGAATTTGAAATCAAAAATATTCCAAAAATCAGAGTCCAGGGCCAGATGGCTTTCCAGGGGAATTCTACCAAACATTTAAAGAAGAGTTAACACTTATTCTCTTGAAGGTATTCCAAAAAATAGAAATGGAAGGAAAACTTCCAAACTCTTGCTATGAAGCCAGCATTACCTTGATTCCAAAACCAGACAGAGACCACACTAAAAGGGAAAACTATAGACCAATTGCCCTGACGAACATGGATGCAAAAATCCTCAACAAGATATTAGCCAACCGGCTCCAACAATACATTAAAAAAATTATTCACCATTACCAAGCGGAATTTATACCTGGGATGCAGGGCTGGTTCAATATCCACAAAACAATCAATGTGATTCATCACATCAATAAAAGAAAGGACAAGAACCATAAGATCCTCTCAACAGATGCAGAAAATTCATTTGACAAACCACAGCATCCTTTCTTGACAAAAACCCTCAAGAAAGTAGGGAAAGAAGGATTGCACCTCGAGATCATAAAAGCCATAAAAAACGACCCAACATTAATATCATCCTCAATGGGGAAAAACTGAGTTTTCCCCCTAAGGTCAGGAACAAGACAGGGATGTCCACTCTCGCCACTATTATTCAACATAGTATTGGAAGTCTTAGCGCCGCAGTCAGACAACACAAAGAAATAAAAAGTATCCAAATCGGCCAGGAGGAGGTCAAACTTTCACTCTTCACAGATGACATGATACTCTATATGGAAAACCCAAAAGACTCCACCAAAAAACTGCTAGAACTGATTCATGAATTCAGCAAAGTTGCAGGATATAAAATCAACGCACAGAAATCAGTTGCATTCCTATACACCAACAATGAAGCAACAGAAAGAGAAATCAAGGAATCGATCCCATTTACAGTTGCACAAAAAACCATAAAATACCTAGGAATCAATCTAACCAAAGAGGTAAAAAATCTATACACTGAAAACTATAGAACGCTTACGAAAGAAATTGAAGAAGACACAAAAAAATGGAAAAGGATTCCATGCTCCTGGATAGGAAGAACGAATATTGTTAAAACGTTAATACTACAAAGCAATCTACATATTCATGCAATCCCTATCAACGAAACACCAGCATTCTTCACAGAGCTAGAAGAAATAATCCTAGAATTTGAATGGAACCAGAAAAGATCCCGAATAGCCAAAGCAATCTTGAAAAAGAAAACCTTTTCTTTTTCTTGAAAAAGAAAACCCTTTTCTTTTTCTTGAAAAAGAAAACCCTTTTCTTTTTCTTGAAAAAGAAAACCCTTTTCTTTTTCTTGAAAAAGAAAACCCTTTTCTTTTTCTTGAAAAAGAAAACCCTTTTCTTTTTCTTGAAAAAGAAAACCCTTTTCTTTTTCTTGAAAAAGAAAACCCTTTTCTTTTTCTTGAAAAAGAAAACCCTTTTCTTTTTCTTGAAAAAGAAAACCCTTTTCTTTTTCTTGAAAAAGAAAACCCTTTTCTTTTTCTTGAAAAAGAAAAGGCATCACAATCCCAGACTTTAAGGTATGCTCAAAGCTGTAATCATCAAGACAGTATGGTACGGGCACAAGAACAGACACTCAGATCAATAGAACAGAATAGAGAATCCAGAAATGGACCCACAAACATATGGCCAACTAATCTTTAACAAAGCAGGAAAGAATATCCAATGGACTAAAGACAGTCTTTTCAGCAAGCGGTGCTGGGAAAACTGGACAGTGACATGCAGAACAATGAACCTGGACCACTTTCTTACACCAGACACAAAAATAAACTCAAATGAATGAATGCCCTAAATGTAAGACAGGAAGCCATCAAAATCCTTGAGGAGAAAGCAGGCAAAAACCTCTTTGATCTTGTCTGCAGCAACTTCTTACTCAACATGTCTCCAGAGGGAAGGGAATTAAAAGCAAAAATGAACTACTGGGACCTCATCAAAACAAAAAGCTTCTGCACAGCAAAGGAAACAATTAGCAAAACTAAAAGGCAACCGACAGAATGGGAGAAGATATTTGCAAATGACATATCAGATAAAGGGTTAGTATCCAAAATCTATAAAGAACTTATCAAACTCAACACCCAAAAACCAAATAATCCAGGGAAGAAATGGGCAAAAGACATGAATAGACACTTCTCCCAAGAAGACATCCAGATGGCCAACTGACACATGAAAAAATGCTCACATTACTCATCATCAGGGAAATACAAGTCAAAACCACAATGAGATACCACCTGACACCTGCCAGAACGGCTAACATGAACAACTCAGGCAACAACAGATGTTGGTGAGGATGCAGAGAAAGAGGATCTCTTTTGCATTGTTGGTGGGAATGCAAGCTGGTGCACCAACTCTGGAAAACAGTATTGAGGTTCCCCAAAACACTAAAAATAGAACTACCCTAGGACCCAGCAATTGCACTACTAGGCATTTATCCAAGGGATACAGGTGTGCTGTTTCAAAGCGACACATGCACCCGCATATTTATAGCAGCACTATCAACAATAGCCAAAGTATGGAAAGAGCCCAAATGTCCATCGATGGATGAATGGATAAAGAAGTGGTATATATATACAATGGAGTATTACTCATCAATCAAAAAGAATGAAATCTTGCCATTTACAACTGCGTGGATGGAACTGGAAGGTACTATGCTAAGTGAAATTAGTCAGAGAACGACAAAAATCCTATGACTTCACTCATATGAGGATTTTAAGAGACAAAACAGATGAACATAAGGGAAGGGAAACAAAAATAATATAAAAACAGGGAGGGGGACAAAACATAAGAAACTCATAAATATGGAGAACAAACCAAAGGTTGCTGGAGGAGTTGTGGGAGGGGGGATGGGCTAAATGGGTAAGGGGCACTAAGGAATCTACTTCTGAAATCATTGTTTCACTATATGTTAACTAATTTGGATGTAAATTTTAAAAATAAAAAATAATATTAAAAACAATATCTTTCTCTGGGGTACACCTTGGTGGCTCAGTCATTTGAGCCTCAAACTTCAGCTCAGGTCATGATCTCACAGTTCATGAGTTTGAGCCCCACATTGGGCTTGCTGCCATCAGCACAGAACTTGCTTTGGATCCTCCCCCCCTTTTCCTGCCTCTACCCTGCTTGCTCTCCTTCTCTAAAAAATAAATAAATATTTTTTAATAAAGAATATCTTTCTATGGGGCTCCTGGGTGGCTCAGTCAGTTAAGGAAAGAACTCTTGATTTTGGCTCGGGTCATGATCTCATAGTTCATGAGGTCAGGCCCATGTTTGGGGCTCAAGCCAAGAGGCGGCCCACATCAACAGCATGAAGCCTGCTTGAGATTCTCTCTCTCCCTCTCTCTTACTCTCTCTCTCTCAAAATAAATAAACTTAAAAAAAAGAATGTCTTTCTCTGCCTCATGTGCTGTATCTCTGATGTTGCATATACATGTCTCTGCTTTGTATTTGTAACATGTAGTTCCAAAAATTCACAATGGTCCTTTTTCCTCATTAATGTTATAGTTCTCTATTTATTTATTTTCTCTTCATGTATTATGTGCAGCCTATTATGTTCAATCTAGACACAAGTCTTTAAACATACATATATGCATACTGTATGATTCCAACAATACGACATTCTGGAAAAGACAAAACTATAATGACAGTAAAAAAGATTGTTAGTTGAGAAGGGTTAGTGTGTGGGGAGTGAAGGATAAATAGATGGAGCACAGAGAATTATTAAAGCAGTGAAACTACATAATATTATTTATGATATATAATATATAATATAGTATACAATATAATAATAATACATATGTACATATACGTAAAATATGTGAGATATACCATGCCATCTGGCTTGTGTTTTATTTTTCTTTACTATTACTACATACATATGTAATTACACTTTTGTACATTTATATATAATTATATATGTAATTCTTTATATGATACATACTTAACACCTATTTCATACAGAAAATAACACAATGAATAATCTTTTGCTGATGTAATTTCCATTTATACCAGTGTGTTCTTAGATTATATTCCTAGGAGTTGGAATGTTGGATCAAAGAGTAAATGAAAATATACCTTGGAAAAATAATGCCAATTTCTTTTGATAGGGATATAACAATTTTGCATTCCTGCCCATACTATATGAGTACCTGTTTCATAACAACCCTACCAACAGAATATGCTGCTAAACATATGGATTGTTACCAGTCTGATAGGTGATAAGTAGTACCTCAATACAGTTTTAATTTGCCTTTCTTCTATTATGAGTGAGATTGATTTTCTTTAAATATTTTTAAAGATCATAAACTCAATTTTCACTTCCTGTATGTCATATCTTTCGCCCATTTTCTATCTCTATTAGTTTTCCTTTGCCTATTTTTAGTAACTTCTTTGTTTCTTAGAAATATAAAATGCAAATATTTTCTTCACAGTGTGTGATTTTTCTTTTGATTTGTTTATGGTGATTTACCATGCAATTGTTTTTACATAGTCAAATATATCAATCCTTTCTTAAATGAGAGAGCCATGAAGTTTTAGCTGTTTTCCTAACAATGGTGATGCATTTTGGATAACTCATCATCTCTTGCCCAGGCATTATTATAAATAATGAATAATATCTCCAAAAAAAGCTAATGACTTTAGTGACCATAATGATATCACTGTTCTGCCCAAAGATCAAATTACGTGTGCAGCTTTGACTTCATTAGTGCTTTTTTGTTCAGCCACACACCATGATATTCTCATTCTACACCATACCCTCATTTTACTGAGTCTGTAATTGAGGATGAGAAAAGGGTGCTGGTTTACTAGCATCCACCCATATAATTAGGGGAAGTGGTTCTTGGGCTGGAGCCCAACCTCCTAATCCTTTCCACTTTCTCACACTGGTTTAACTTAGGGTTCATTGGTTTCTATATTCATAAATCACCATGCTAATGATAAAGGATTATGTTCTCTTTATTCTACTTCTTAACAAACCTTTATTTTTATGTCTTGCCCTTGTTTGGAAACCTAACCAGGAGTTATTCGGACTTTTTCTTGCTTACTGGAGAAAAAGCACAGGTGAGAGCACAAAGATGACAAGTGCATTCCTTCGGTACACATCCCTTTCCCACATGCAGTAAAGAACTACTAGGCAGATAACATTTTCCACATCCCTTACTCCAGCCCACCTGATATGGTAGACTGTGTTTTCCCAGTGTCTCCATCTCTAAGCTGGATATGTAAAAGTAATGAGAGAGGTTTCTTTTCTTCTACTAAAGTTGAAACATACTATATTGTCTGACCATATGATTACAACTCTTAATTCAGTCCAATCACATACATCTTGCTTTCAATAATTAATATGAACACTTTTTAGAATGTGTTAAAAAGCTGGAGAGGAGAAAAATGAAGCAGTAAGAAGGTAGGATATTTCTATTTTTCTCTAGTCAACAATCAATTAAATGATCCATTTCCCACACCCATCTTTCTGATGACTGTTTACACTCACCCCAATGATTCTATTTTGTTTCTCTACCAAATTTGTTCCAACTCCACTTACTCTGATTTCACCCTTTCTCATATTTTCTGATTCAACATTAACCAGATGCGTCAAGAAACCCACAATATTAAACACACCAAGAATTCCTTTACAGTGCAGTAAATATTCCATGTGTTCTGGTTAATGAAACGGGCCCAATGTGGCTAACATGATCTTTTTTACTGCCTTGGTCTTTAATATTTTAAAAGGTTTCTCATTCACCACTTTCATAAAAACAAATTATTCAAACAATGACTCATTGTAGTACAATTTCATTAACAATTATAATTTATTATTTTTTTATTCATAAGAACTCAACTATGCATTATGTTAAACATGTTTTATTTATTCTATAACCAAGCAAAGCATGTTTTAGAAGAATTCATCAAAGCATTCAATGTATGGAAGAAGTTTTATAAATTAGAGTGCTAAGTTTAAGAAAATGTAAATCCAGGGGTGCCTGGGTGGCTCAGTCAGTTAAGCATCCACCTTAGGCTCAGGTCATGATCTCACAGTTTATGAGTTTGAGCCCCACATCAGGCTCTGTGCTGACAGTTCATAGCCTGGAGCCTGCTTCGGGTTCTGTGTCTCCCTCTTTCTCTGCCCCTCCCCTGCTGGTGCTCTGTCTCTTTCTCTCTCAAAAATAAACAAACATTGAAAAAAAGAAAAGAAAATGTAAATCCACTTCTCCATTGCTATCGAAAATTCACTACACTGATCTGTCACAGGCCAAATAAACTGTGAAGAGGAATTGAGATTAAAGCAATCAAAACCTTATCCAATCATGTACACATCACTGACCAATGGAAGCTAGAAAAGAAGAACTAAATATGTCTATTGATTCTCTCATAATTGAACATCTAGAGTTCAATAAACATTAACCAACTTACTTACTCCAATTAATTTCTTAAGTTGCAGAATTACAGACCAAAGCATAAATTCTAGACTGTAAGAAATAAAAAAAAATTTTTTTAATAAAAAAAAAAACACCCATGGCCAAGTAATTTTGCAGTGTTGCAAGTCATTTTTACAAGTCACCAGACTTTCAGAATGTTTTTGAGCCTGAAAAAACTTGCATTTCTGCTCTCTACTGATGCCTCCCCCCTCCTAGCTATTGCCTTATCTTTTTCTCAACTCCATATCTCTTAAGGCTAAGAGAATCTTACCAGAGTATCATACAAATTTTCAAAGTATGCTTGGCCTAAAATATTCAGCCATATCAATCTAAGTTGATAAGTTTCCTGGAATTTTCCACACAATTACCTCAACTTTTCACTTTACTTTGCTTCTGTCATCATATCCTTAATGTATACAAAATTGTACTCATGTTTTTTACATAGTGCAGAAATTTTTGAAAACCATAGATGGTTTAGTGGGTTGAATGTTATCCCCCCAGAAGACGTGTCCAGATATTAATCCTGGTATCTATGAACATGACCTTATTTGGAAATACAATCTTTGCAGATTTAATAAAATTAAGGATTTTTTTTTTAAGAGAGAGAGTGGAAGTGGGGGAGAGGAGCAAAGGGAGAGAGAGAGTGAATCCCAAGCAGCTCCCATGCCCAGCACAGAACCAGATGCAGGGCTCAATCCCATGACCCTGGGATCATGACCTGATCCAAAATCAAGAGTCAAGTGCTCAACTGACTGAGCCACCCAGGCGCTCCTAAAATTAAGGATTTTGACATGAGATCATTGTAGATTCGAGTGAGCCCTATATATATAAAGACTGGTGTCCTTACAGGAAAAAGAAGAGTTGGATTTGAGACACTGACACACAAGGAAGGTAAGTTGAAGATGGAACAGAAATGACTATGATACGTCTACACACCAAAAGATATCAAGTGTTCCCAACAGCCACCAGAAGCTGAGAGGCAGAGAACAGATTCTACTTCAGAGCCTCCAGAGAAACTAGTCCTGCCAATACCTTGATTTTGGAGTTCTGGCCTCCAGAATTGTGAGAGAATAACTTTTTTGTTGTTTAAGCCACTAAATTTGTGGTAATTTGTTAGAGCAGCCCTAGGAAACTAATAAAAATAGTTAAGTAATAAGACAAATATTGGCTGCAAAGGATCTGAAAACTAATTTTAAAAAGTACTGCATTTTCTCCTTTCTACCTACAGTTTCACTTATACAAATTTGTACATCAATACTTTCAATAGTATTCAGTTTTCAAGCTAGATGGCTGGCATGATCCTCTAAATTTTAAAAACTCCTTGGAAAATATCCTCTTATCTTCTTATTATAGCATGTCTTATCTACCAGATTGTTCCCTTTTGCTTTATCTCAAAAAAAAAAAAAAATAGTTCCACTAAGTTAATTGCCAAGGGCAAATTTGGAAAGGATATTTCCCGCAGATCTCTGATGAATGTCATTGGCAACTCAAAAAAAAGGATGTTTCTTGTGTTACCCAGTGCAAAAGAGGAGCAGATACCTAGACAATTATTCTGTTCTCTGTCTCTGAATTGCAGAAGAAAGACCTTGGGTCCTTGGAAGAACAATAACCCTCAAAAATTTACCTGAATAGTTTTAGTTGAGTTCTCTCACAGTCTATGCCAATTTGGGGTCACAAGTGTCACTTTCTCCTTAAGTATAATATAAGTCTGGCAGTATATTCTTGTGGAAAAAAGAAGCATAAATCATAAAATATTGCTGATGCCTCCATCTTAGAATTCTTTCATTAACTTGTTCAATAAATACTTACTTCGCCTCTTTTTGACTCTGGCACTGAGTTAGGTACGATGACACCAAATCATGTAAGATGGGCCTTTCCCTCAAACAGATAGAGGAATTGCAGAATAAGGAAGTAAATTACAGTGTGTTATTAAAAAGAACTACTACAGAGATATGGACAAAATGTTATGAACACAAAAAAGAATGGAAAAGTAACTCTACTTGGAAGGACTTAGAAAGACACCACCATACCAGGCCTCCAGGAGGGGCCAACGAGGAAGCTGTTGCCATGTGAAAAATGAAGAAGGCAGAGGGGAGTATGAGGACAAAGGCCAGAGAGTACGAGATTATCCAGGATTCTCACACACCTCGCAAAAGAGGAATGTGTGTTGTCTGGCATAAAAGGGAGAATTAGCCTTACTCAAATTAATTACAACTCACATACTTGTCATGGTGAAGATTAAGAAAGCTATTTGAATTGACAATACCAAAAGGGAGTAAAACAAACCAGAAACAGCCATGTCCAAGAAACCACTGATCTTCCTCCTGGTCCAGGTGGCAACCCTGTAGAGTCCCTGAATGCTGTTGGCTATACTCCTAAGGAAAGCCAGGGGTCACACACCCAGAATATGACATATAGATTTATACTATTGAAGAAGAAAAAGTTCTGGAAGAGAAGAGGAGGCAGCTGTAGTCCAAGCAGAGAAAAAAATCAAGCTCTTCACTAGAGAGAGAAATTTAAAATTAAAACATTCACATTTCTTTTTTTTTAATGTTTATTTATTTTTGAGAGAGAGAGAGCATGAGCAGGGAAAGGGCAGAGAGAGAGGAAGACACAGAATCTAAAGCAGGCTCCAGACTCTGAGCTGTCAGCACAGAGCCCAATGCAGAGCTCAAACTCACCAACTTCTAGATCATAACCTGAGCTAAAGTCGGATGCTCAACCGACTGAGCCACCCAGGCGCCCCAACATTCACATTTCTTTTTTTTTTAATTTTTTTTTTCAACGTTTATTTATTTTTGGGACAGAGAGAGACAGAGCATGAACGGGGGAGGGGCAGAGAGAGAGGGAGACACAGAATCGGAAACAGGCTCCAGGCTCCGAGCCATCAGCCCAGAGCCCGACGCGGGGCTCGAACTCACGGACCGCGAGATCGTGACCTGGCTGAAGTCGGACGCTTAACCGACTGCGCCACCCAGGCGCCCCATTCACATTTCTTAAAGTTAAACATGTTAAATCTTTTCTTGTTTGATCACCTTCATTAACTATTGCTCAGCTCTGCACTCCCACATGCCTGTGTCTAGAGTATATACAGGCATTTCTATAAAGCAATGAAATTCGTTTTTAGACATACCTGTCTGAAACTGCAGTTGTAATGAAGGATTCTCTTTTAATAATCACCCAGGAAAATCATTTATCATTATGGTGAGATTCCCTGCTACAAATAAAATTTGGGGTTCTATTTTTGTCTTGTTCTCTTCTCAGGCTTGACACATGTCAGATATTCTCTTAGGAATCACTGGAGGTAGCCCCAACCCAAAGGGTAGTGGGCAACTTAGAGTAATTGGAGGCTAATGCCAAGAACAGGAAGTCACTTCTGAGACATAAAAGGTAACCCCATTCTGAATGGGGGGTGTGTCCAAAAATGAGAGGTTGAGGAGAGTATCTTTTAAGAAAATGTTTAATAGTCCCATTGTGCAGTAAAAGGGAGGTTATTCAAACTTTTTATTGTTCACTTGAAGTGTTTATGAGAAAAAGCTTCTTGTTCCTAATGATCCCTGTGGTGTAAGAAAGGGAGCTTGTTGCTGGATTCCTGAGGCGCAGACACTTATGTCAGCTCTGACCAGTACCCAAAGCATCTGGGATCCTGGGATTGCAGTGGTTAAAGAGCAGAGTTCCTGGAAATGGAGACAAAGATGAACTGATATAACTATATCAGGAAGGGCTGAATCTTCATCTACCAAAACAGGAAGTTGAAGAGATGGTCTAATGTTCATCAATAAAAGTAACTGTAGGAACATGTCATTGAGAAATATGAAAGTAAACACCAGAAGAAACAGCTAGAAGAGTTGACAATTGCTGCCTTAGGAGACCAGGACTGAGGACAGAGAGTGTTAGGCCAAGGGCCATCCTTTTCTTTTTTAATATAAACTTTTATTATAAGTAATGAACATGCATTATTTTTTTTAATGTTTAAGTTTAAGGAACCCAAAGGAAAAAAAATACTGTATTGTCTTTTTAAAAATCCAGAACTTAAGTTTGATTTAACTAATGATAATTAGGTACTTTTTCCCCCTTTTTTGCTTTTTTTCTTTTTATTTAAATCCAAGTAAACATATAGTGTAATAATGATTTCAGGAGTAAGTAGAATTTAGTGATTCATCACTTACATATAACCCCCAGGGTTCATCCTGACAAGTGCTCTCCTTAATGCCCATTACCCATTTGAAGTACATTTTAAGAGATCCAGGGGAAGATGGCAGCATAGGAGGGTGCTGGGCTCACCTTGTCCATCTGATCACTTAGATTCTACCCACACCTGCCTAAATAACCCAGAAAACAGCCAGAAGACTAGCAGAATGGACTCTCCAGAGCCAAGTGTGCACAGAAGAGGATCTACCCCAGATAATACACCAGATCCCATCCAAGCAGCACCACAAGCCTGGCAGTGTGCAAGTAGCCCAGACAGGGGCCACACCACTCCACAGTGAGTCCTGACCCTGGGAGAGGGGAAGATAAGGTACACACCAGTCTGACTGTGGCCCCAGCTGTGGGCTGGAGACAGACATCGGGTCTGACTGCGGCCCCACCCATGAACACAAGTTACTCCAGACAGCACAGGGGAAGTGTCCTGCAGTTCTGCGCCACCACAGGGACTACCCAAAATGACAAAACGGAAGAACTGTCCTCAAAAGAAACTACAGGAAGTAGTGACAGATAATGAATTGATCAAAAACAATTTAAGCAATATAACAGAACAAGAATTTAGAATAATAGTAATAAAATTAATTGCTGGACTTGAAAAAAGTATAGAGGACAGCAGAGAATCTATTGCTACGGAGATCAAGGGACTAAGAAACAGTCACGAGGAGCTAAAAAAAATGCTATACATGAGGTGCAAAATAAAATAGAGGTGACCACAGCTCAGATTGAAGAGGCAGAGGAGAGACTAGGTGAATTCGAAGATAAAATTATGGAAAAAGAGGAAGCTGCGAAAAAGAGAGATAAAAAAAATCCAGGAGTATGAGGGGAGAATTAGAGAACTAAGTGATGCAATCAAACGGAACAATATCTGTATAATAGGAATTCCAGAAGAGGAAGAGAGAGAGAGAGGGGCTGAAGGTGTACTTGAACATTTCATAGTTGAGAACTTCCCTAATCTGGGGAAGGAAAAAGGCATTGAAATCCAAGAGGCGAGGACTCCCTTCAGAGGTAACTTGAATAGATCTTCTCCACAACATATCATAGTGAAACTGGCAAAATACAATGATAAAGAGAAAATTCTGAAAGCAGCTAGGGATAAACACGCTCTAACTTATAAAGGGAGACCCATAAGACTAGTGGTAGACCTATCTACTGAAACTTGGCAGGCCAGAAAGGAATGGCAGAAAATCTTCAATGTGATGCACAGAAAAAATATGCAGCCGAGAATCCTCTATCCAGCAAATCTGTCATTTAGAATAGAAGGAGAGATAAAGGTCTTCCCAAACAAACAAAAACTGAAGGAATTCATCACCACTAAACCAGCTCTACAAGAGGTCCTAAGGGGGATTCTGTGAGTGAAATATTGCAAGGACCACAAAGTACCAGAGTCATCACTACAAGCATGAAACCTACAGACATCACAATGACTCTAAACCCATATGTTTCCATAATAACACTGAACATAAATGGACTAAATGCTCCAACCAAAAGACACAGGTATCAGAATGGATGAAAGAACAAGACCCATCTATTTGCTGTCTACAAAAGACTCATTTTAGACCTGAGGACACCTTCAGATTGAGAGTGAGGGGATGGAGAACTATCTATCATGCTACTAGAAGTCAAAAGAAAGCTGGAGTAGCCATACTTATATCAGACAAACTAGACTTTAAGTTAAAGGCTGTAACAAGAGATGAAGAAGGGCATTATATAATAATCACAGGGTCTATCCATCAGGAAGAGCTAACAATTATAAATGTCTGTGCACCAAATATGGAAGCCCCCAAATATATAAAACAATTACTCACAAACATAAGCAACCTTATTGATAAGACTGTGATAATTGCAGGGGACTTTAATACTCCACTTACAACAATGGATAGATCATTTAGACACAGGATCAATAAAGAAACAAGAATGATACATTGGATCAGATGGACTTCACAGATATATTTAGAACTCTGCATCCCAAAGCAACAGAATATACTTTCTTCTCAAGTGCACATGGAACATTCTCCAAGATAGATCACATACTGGGTCACAAAACAGCCCTTCATAAGTATACAAGAATTGAGATCATACCATGTACACTTTCAGACCACAATGCTATAAAGCTTGAAATCAACCACAGTAAAAAGTCTGGAAAACCTCCAAAAGCATGGAGGTTAAAGAATACCCTACTAAAGAATGAATGGGCCAACCAGGCAATTAGAGAAGAAATTTAAAAATATATGGAAACAAATGAAAATAAAAATACAACAATCCAAATGCTTTGGGATGCAGCAAAGGCAGTCCTGAGAGGAAAATACATTGCAACCCAGGCCTATCTCAAGGAACAAGAAAAATCCCAATACAAAATCTAACAGCACACCTAAAGGAAATAGAAGCAGAACAGCAAAGATACCCCAAACCCAGCAAAAGAAGAAAAATAATAAAGTTCAGAGCAGAAATAAACAATACAGAATCTGAAAAATGTGTATAGCAGATCAATGAAACCAAGAGCTGGTTTTTTGAAAAAATAAACAAAATTGATAAACCTCTAGCCATGCTTCTCAAAAAGAAAAGGAAGATGACCCAAATAGATAAAATCATGAGTGAAAATGGAATTATTACAATTAATCCCTCAGAAATACAAGCAATTATCAGGGAATACTATGAAAGATTATATGCCAACAAACTGAAAAACCTGGAAGATATGGACAAATTCCTAAGTACCCACACACTTCCAAAACTCAAACAGGAAGAAATAGAAAACTTGAATAGACCCATAACCAGCAAAGAAATTGAAAATGTTATCAAAAATCTCCCAACAAATAAGAGTCCAGGACCAGATGGCTTCCCTAGGGAATTCTACCAGACATTTAAAGCAAAGATAATACCTATCCTCTTCAAGCTGTTCCAAGAAATAGAAAGGGAAGGAAAACTTTAAGACTCATTCTATGAAGCCAGCATTACTTTGATTCCTAAACCAGACACAGATCCAGCAAAAAAAGAGAACTACAGGCCAATATCCCTGATGAATATGGATGTAAAAATTCTCAATAAGATACTAGCAAATCGAAGTCAACAGCATATAAAAAGAATTATTCACCATGATCAAGTGGGATTCATTCCTGGGCTGCAGGGCTGGTTCAACATTCACAATCAATCAATGTGATACATCACATTAATAAAAGAAAAGACAAGAACCATATGATCCTGTCAATTGATGCAGAAAAAGCATTTGACAAAATTCAGCATCCTTTCTTAATAAAAACTCTCGAGAAAGTCAGGATAGAAGGAATATACCTAAACATCATAAAAGTCATTTATGAAAAGCCCACAGCTAATATCCTCAATGGGGAAAAACTGAGAGCTTTCCCCCGAGATCAGGAACATGCCAGGGATGTCCACTCTCACCGCTGTTATTTAACATAGTGTTGGAAGTGCTAGCATCAGCAATCAGACAACAAAAGAAATCAAAGGCATCAAAAGTGGCAAAGATGAAGTCAAGCTTTCACTTTTTGCAGATGACATGATATTATACATGAAAAACCCAATAGACTCCACCAAAAGTCTGCTAGAACTGATACATGAATTCAGCAAAGTCGCAGGATACAAAATCAATATGCAGAAATCAGTTGCATTCTTATACACTAATAATGAAGCAACAGAAAGACAAATAAAGAAACTGATCCCATTCACAATTGCACCAAGAACCATAAAATACCTAGGAATGAACCTAACCAAAGATGTAAAAGATCTATATGCTGAAAAGCATAGTAAGCTTATGAAAGAAATTGAAGAAGATATAAAGAAATGGAAAAACATTCCGTGCTCATGGATTGGAAGAATAAATATTGTTAAAGTGTCAATACTACCCAAAGCTATCTACACATTCAATGCAATCCCAATCAGAATTGCACCAGCGTTCTTCTCAAAGCTAGAACAAGCAATCCTAAAATTTGTATGGAACTACAAAAGACCCTGAATAGCAAAAGTAATTTGGAAGAAGACCAAAGCTGGAGGCATCACAATCCCAGACTTTAGCCTCTAGTACAAAGCGGTAATCATCAAGACAGCATGGTATTGGCACAAAAACAGACACATAGACCAATGGAATAGAATAGAAACCCCAGAACTAGACCCACAAACGTATGGCCAACTCATCTTTGACAAAGCAGGAAAGAACATCCAATGGAAAAAAGACAGTCTCTTTAACAAATGGTGCTGGCAGAACTGGACAGCAACATGCAGAAGAATGAAACTAGACCACTTTCTCACACCATTCACAAAAATAAACTCAAAATGGATAAAGGACCTGAATGTGAGACAGGAAACCATTAAAACCCTAGAGGATAAAGGAGGTAAAAACCTCTCTGACCTCAGCCACAGCAATTTTTACTTGACATTTACCCAAAGGCAAGGGAATTAAAAGCAAAAATGAACTATTGCGACCTCATGAAGATAAAAAGCTTCTGCACAGCAAAGGAAACAATCAACAAAACTAAAAGGCAACCAATGGAATGGGAAAAGATATTTGCAAATGACACATCAGACAAACGGTTAGTATCCAAAATCTATAAAAAGCTCACCAAACTCCACACCCGAAAAACAAATAATCCAGTGAAGAAATGGGCAGAAAACATGAATAGACACTGCTCTAAATAAGACATCCGGAATGCCAACAGGCACATGAAAAGATGTTCAACATCACTCCTCATCAGGTAAATACAAATCAAAACCACACTCAGATATCACCTCACTCCTGTCAGAGTGGCTAAAATGAACAAATCAGGAGACTATAGATACTGGCGAGGATGTGGAGAAACGGGAACCCTCTTGCACTGTTGGTGGGAATGCAAACTGGTGCAGCCGCTCTGGAAAACAGTGTGGAGGTTCCTCAAAAAATTAAAAATAGAACTACTCTATGACCCAGCAATAGTACTACTAGGAATTGACCCAAGGGATACAGGAGTGCTGATGCATAGGGGCACTTGTACCCCAATGTTTATAGCAGCACTCTCAACAATAGCCAAATTATGGAAAGAGCCTAAATGTCCATCAACTGATGAATGGATAAAGAAATTGTGGTTTATATACACAATGGAGTACTACATGGCAATGAGAAAGAATGAAATGGCCTTATGTAGGAACGTGGATGGAACTGGAGAGTGTTATGTTAAGTGAAATAAGTTATACAGAGAAAGACAGATACCATATGTTTTCACTCTTTTGTGGATCCTGAGAAACTTAACAGAAGACCATGGGGGAGGGGAAGAAAAAAAATGTTAGAGAGGGAGAGATCCAAAACATAAGAGACTGTTAAAAACTGAGAACAAACTGAGAGTTGATGGGGGGGTGGGAGTGAGGGAAGGGTGGGTGATGGGTATTGAGGAGGGCACCTGTTGGGATGAGCACTGGGTGTTGTATGGAAACCAATTTGACAATAAATTTCATATTTAAAAAAAAGAAGTACATTTTAAGTAAATCCACGTGCCTTCATTCCTTTTTAAAAAAAAAATCTAGAAGAAAAAATTTGATATCTACTTGCTAAGTGGTAAGAAATCCACAGACCTTCATGACTCAGATTCATAACCAAGCATAGGAGGCTAGCTGCTTAAGGATACTGGTCAGGGTTGATGAAGTATCTGCCTCTGAGGATATCTGCCTGGTTTTTGATCCATGTTTTCTCCTACCTGTTTGACTTGGCCTATACATCTGTCATTCCTGGCTTGGATTCCCTCTCATTATCTCCGTGGCTTTAGACCAGTGGATCTCTGACATGACTTAACATTAGATCTCAAAGAGGGCTTTCTCAAAATGTTGATACCAGGACCTCAACCCAGATAAGTTAAATTCAAATAACTAGGTACAAGGCCCAGGGATTGGTATGTTTTAAAGATTTCCAGATGATTCCAGTGGGCTAACAGGTTTACTAACAATTGCTATAGGCGTTTGTTTCTGCTGTGGCTCTGTTGTCTGGAATGCAGTTTAGTGATCATACCATGATACAAGGACAAAAAAAACAAAAGAATACTTTCTCCAAGTCCCTGCTGTGTATGTTCCTATTGGTCCAGACTCACCACCAGAATTATCAACTCATCTTATGAAAAAATGTAATCTAAGCTATATTCTCATTGAAAAACCAGCAAATTAATAAATACAAATCTTCCTATGAAACATTACTGAACATGATATGCTTGCAGAACATAATGACCTGTACTCTTCAGACTTAACTGGAAAAACATTGAAGTGGGCTTGATGCTAAATGAAAGAAAGCAGAAATATGAACAAGAAAAAAAATGGCAAACAGCACAAATTCTGAGAACAGCAATGAAGAAAAGTCAGAACAGTTCAAAGCATTGCTTGCCCTATGTTCTCCATACGTCAGCCACTGCAGTGATACCTAAGATTTTCAGAGTCCCTCGTGAATGTATAATTCGAAACATTCAACATTTCCAGGTACTTTTTGAAATTACACAAGAAAATGTTTTTGCTTCTGGATTCACCTCTTACCTTTGATCCTTCCATTGTGGAAATATTTGTTCCTCTATCAAGTGGTGGCTGTCTGTTTATTGTACCAATTTCTGTCAAAGAACTTCCATCAAAATTAGCTGTTATTCTCTTTTCCCATCAGAAAGTGACTATTTTGCAGGTGCAGAAAAAGTGTTTGGCACAATCCAACCCTTGTGAGGAAGAAAAAAAACTCTCCAGTAAGAATAGAAGGGAACATGATGAAGGAAATAAATATAACAGCTAACATCACACTTGGTGAAAGACTACATGTTTTCACCCTAAGATTGGAAACAAGGCAATGATGTTTGCTTTCCTCACTTCTCTTCAACATTCTGGTTGTTCTAGCTTGTCAAGTAAGGTAAAAAAAAAAAAAAGGTGGGGGGGAGGAGGAAAGAAATTAAGCACCCACATGGGACAGGAAAAGTAAAACTTTATTTATAGATGATCCTATGTATGGACAATCCCAAGTGTGAAGGCGGGAAGGTAGGGAGACAGAACTAAATTAAACAAGTTTAGCAAGATTGGTGGATATAAGATCAATATACAAAAGCAACTTATTTATATGTAACGGAGAGAAAGAAACAAAAATGAAATTAAGAAAATTACATTCTCAGTAGCATCAAAAACAAAAAAGGAGTAAATGTTACTAAAGAAGAGCAAGTCTTGTACACTGAAAACTATAAACACTATTGATAGAAAATAAAGAGCTAAATAAATGAAGAGACGTTTCATGTTTATAGGTTATAAGTCTCAATATTGTCAAGATTGCAGTTATCCCCAAATTGATCTATATAATAAACATGGTCCCTATCAAAATACTTTAGACGTTTTTGGTAGAAATTCACAAGTTGATACCAAATTTTACATGGAAGTGTAAAAGCCAGTCCTGATCTGTATAATGGAATACCATTCAGAAACAAAAATCCTATGGTCTGAGTGCTTGGCCCCACCCATTCATTTGTTAAAGTCCTAATGCACAGTGTGATGGTATTAGGAGATGGGGCCCTTGGGTGTGCTTAGGTCATGAGTGTGGAGCCCGCATGAGTGGGAATAGTGCTCTTGGAAAAGAGAGCCTACAGAGCTGCCTAACGCCTACAACCATGTAAAGATACAACAAGAAGTTGGCAACCTGTAACCTAGAAGAGGGCTCCCACCAGAACCTGAACATGCTGGCACCCTGATCTCAGACTTACACCCTCCAGAGCTATGAGAAGTAAATGTATATTGCTTATAACCTACTTAGTCTGTCATATTTTGTTATATCACCCTGAACTAAGACAAAAAAGAATGAATTATTGACATGCACAACATAGGTGAATAACAAAGTATTTATATGGAGTAAAAGAACTCAGGTCAAACAGAATGCATGTTGTGTGATTCCATTTTTATAAAATTCTAGAAAATGCCCATTGATCATTAGAAAATAGATCAGTGGTTGTCTGAAGAAGGGGTCCAATTGAAGGGTGGAATTACAATGGTATGTAGGCAATTTTAGGGCTGAAGGATATGGTTTTTTATTTTTTTTTTTGTTCGTTTCTTGTTTTTTTTATTTTCAAATTTTTATTTAAATTCTAGTTAGTTAACATACAGTGCAATATTGGTTTTGGGAGCAGAATTCAGTGACTCATCCCTTACATATAATACCCGGTGCTCATCATAACAAGAGCCCTCCTTAGTACCCATCATCCATACCCCTCCCACATCCCTCCATCAAACTTATCTTTAAGAGTCTCTTAAGGTTTGTTTCCACCTCTTTTTCCCCCTCCCATATGATCATCTCTTTTGTTACTTAAATTCCACATATGAATGAAATCATATGGTATTTGTCTTTCTCTGACTAATTTCACTTAGCATAATACACTCTAGCTCCATCCATGCCATTGCAAATGGCAATATTTCATTCTTTTTGATGCCTAAGTAATATTCCACCGTGTTTATTCATGAACCTGTTCATTGTATGTGTTCATCAGTCAATGAACATTTGGGATCTGTCCATAGTTTGGCTATTGTCGATAATTCTGCTATAAACATGGGGTACATATACCCCTTCAAATAAGTTCAAATCATTTTTTGTATCCTTTCAATAAATACCTAATACTGAAATTGCTGGATTATAGTGTAGTTCTATTTTTAACTTTGAGGAAACACCATACCATACTGTTTTCCAGAGTGGCTGCACCAGTTTGCATTCCCACCAACAGTGTAAGACTGTTCCCCTTTCTCCACATCTTTGTGAACAATTGTTTCTTGTGTTGTTAATTTTAGTCATTCTGACAGGTATGAGATGTTATCTAATTATAGTTTTGATTTGTATTTCTGTGATGATGAGTGGTGTTGAGCATCTTTTCATGTGTCTGTTAGCCTCTGGATGTCTTCTCTGGAAAAATTATTCTTCTGCCCATTTCTTAACTGGATTATTTGGTTTTTGGGTGTTGAATTTGAAAAGTTCTTTATAGATTTTGGATATTAATTCTTTATTTGATATGTCATTCACAAATATCTTTTCTCATTCTGTCAGTTTCCTTTTGATTTTGTTAATTGTTTCTTTCACTGTGCAGAACTTTTTTATCTTGATGAAGTCCCAATAGTTCATGTTTGCTTTTGTTTCCCTTGCCTCTGGTGAAGTGTTAGAAGTTGGTACGACTGAGGACAAAGAGGTTGCTGCCTGTGGTCTCCTCTAGGATTTTTACGGTTTCCTGTCTCACTTTTAGGTCTTTCATCCATTTTGAATTTATTTTGTTGTAAGGTGTAAGAAAGTTATCCAGTTTCATTGTTCTGCATGTCATCATCCAGTTTTCCCAACACCATTTGTTGTAGAGACTATCTTTTTTCCCATAGATATTTTTTTCCTGTTTGTTGAAGTTGAGTTGACCATATAGTTGTGGGTCTATTTCTCAGTTTTCTATTCTGTCCATTGGTCTATGTGTCTGTGTTTGTGCCGTTACCATACTGTATTGATGACTACAGCTTTGTAACATAGTTTGAAGTCCAGAACTGTGATGCCTCTAGTTTTGTTTTTCTTTTTCAGGATTGGTTTGGCTATTTGGCATCTTTTGTGGTTCCATACAAATTTTAGGATCATTTGTTCTAGCTCTGTGAAAACTTCTAGTGGTAGTTTGATGAGGATTGCATTAAATGTGTAGGTTGCTTTGGGTAGCATAGACATTTTAACAATGTTTGTTCTTCCAATCCATAAAAACGGAATGTTTTTTTTTTTCCATTTCTTTGTGTCCTCTTCAATTCTTTTCATAAGTGCTCTATAGTTTTCAGAGTACAGATCTTTTAGATCTTTGGTTAGGTTTATTCCTAAGCATCTAATTGTTTTTAGTACAGTTTAAAATGGGATCAATTTCTGATTTCTCTTTCTGCTGCTTCATTATTGGTGTATAGAAATGGACAGATTTCTGTATATTGATTTTATATCCTGTGACTTTGCTGAATTCATGTATTCTAGCATTTTTTTTTTTGGTGGAGTCTTTCAGGTTGTCTACATAGATTATTATGTCCTCTGAAAATAGTGAAATTTGACTTCTTACTTGCCAATTTGGATGCTTTTGTCTCTTTTTGTTGTCTTATTGCTGAAGCTAAGACTTCCAGTACTATGTTAAATGGTAATGGTAAAAGTAGACATCCTTATCTTGTTCCTGACCTTAGGGGGAATGCTCTCAGTTTTTCTCCATTGAGCATGAATTTAGCTGTGAGTCTTTCCTATCTGGACTTTATGACATTGAGATATATTCAATCTATTCCTACTTTGTTGAGGGTTTTTATCAAGAACAGATGCTCTATTTTGTCAAATGCTTTTTCTGCCTCTATCGAGATGATCATTTGGTTCTTATCCTTTCTTTTATTAGTGTGGTGTTTCACATTGATTGATTTGCAAATATTGAACCATCCCTGCATCTCAGGAATAAATTCCACTTGATTGTGGTGAATAATTCTTTTAGTGTACTCTTGAATTCAATTTGCTAGTATCTTGTTGAGAATTTTTGCACCCATGTTCATCAGGGATATTGGCCTCTAATTCTCTTTTTCAGTGGGGTCCTCATCTGGTTTTGGAATCAAAGTAAGGCTCACTTCATAGAATGAGTTTGGAAGTTTCCTTCCATTTTTTTTTAAACACTTTGAGAAGAATAATTATTAACTCTTCTTTAAATGTCTGGTTGAATTTCCCTGGGAAGCCATCTGACCCTGGACTTTTGTTTACTGATTCAATTTCTTTGCTGGTTATGGGTCTATTCAAATATTCTACTTCTTTCTATTTCAGTTTTGGTAATTTGTGTATTTTTAGGAACTTAGCCATTTCTTCCATATTTCCCAGTTAGTTGGCATAAAATTTTTCATAATATTCTCTCATAGTTCTTTGTATTTCTGTGGTGTTGGTTGTGATCTCTCCCCTTTCATTCATGATTTTATTTATTTGGCTTCTTTCCTCTTTTCTTCTTGATAAGTCTGTCTAATGGTTTATCAATTTTATTAATCCTTTCAAGGAATCAGATCTTAGTTTTGTTGATCCGTTCCTTTGGGTTTTTTTGTTTCTGTATTGTTTCTTTCTGCTATAATCTTTATTATTTACCTTCTTCTGCTGGTTTTAGGCTTTAGGTGCTGTTTCTTTTCTAGATCCTTTAGGTGTAGGGTTAAGTCGCATATTTGACATTTATTGCTTCTTGAAGTAGGCCTGTATTGCTATATACTTCCCTCTTAGGACTGCCTTGCTGTATCCCAAAGGTTTTGGACTGCTGTGTTTTCATTTTCATTTGCTTCCATGTACTTTTTTTTATTTCATCTTTAATTCCTGGTTAAACCATTCATTCTTTAGTAGGATCTTCTTTTTCTAGTTATGTTTTTCTTTAAATCCAAATTAATTAACATATAGTGTAATAATGATTTCAGGAATAGAATTTAGTGATTCATCACTTACATATAAAATAGAGTGTTCATCCCAACAAGTGCCCTCCTTAATGCCCATTGCCCAGTTAGCCCATCCCCCCACTCAACACCTCACCAGCAACCCTCAGTTTGTTCTCTATATTTAAAAGTCTCTTATGGTTTTTCTCCCTCTCTGTTTTTATCTTATTGTTGCTTCCCTTCTCCTGTGTTCATCTATTTGGTTTCTTAAATTCCACATATGAATGAAATCATATGAAATTTGTCTTTCTCTGACTGACCTATTTCACTTAGCATAGTACACTCTGGTTCCATCCACATTGTTGCAAATGGTAATAGTTCATTCTTTTTTATTGCAAAGTGATATTCCATTGTATATATATATATATATATATATATATATATACCACATCTTCTTTGTGCATTCATCAATTGATGGACATTTGGGCTCTGTCCAAACTTTATCTACTGTTTATAGTGCTGCTATAAACATTGGGGGCATGTGCCCTTCAAATCAGCATTTTTGTATCCTTTGGATAAATACCTAATAGTGCATTTGCTGGGTCATAGGATAGTTCTATTTTTTTTTTTTTGAGGAAGCCTCCATTCTGTTGTCCAGAGTGGCTGTACCAGTTTGCATTTCCACCAACAGTGCAAGAGGGGTCTCATTTCTCTGAATCCCTGAAAATATCTGTTGTTGCCCAAGCTGTTAATTTTAACCATTCTGACAGGTGTGAGGTAGTATCTCATTGTGGTTTTGATTTTTATTCCCTGATGATGTGTGACATTCAGCATCCTTTCATATCTCTCTTTGCTATCTGGATGTATTCTTTGGAAAAATATCCATTCATGTCTTCTGCCCATTTCTTCACTGAATTACTTGTTTTTGTGTGTGGGGGGGTGTTGA
Organism: Felis catus; assembly: GCF_018350175.1. Taxonomy (NCBI): domain Eukaryota; kingdom Metazoa; phylum Chordata; class Mammalia; order Carnivora; family Felidae; genus Felis; species Felis catus. The sequence goes on along the minus strand of NC_058371.1, from coordinate 69,283,013 downwards.
GTTTGATAATCTCCTTATAGATTTTTGGATACTAACCCTTTATCAGATATGTCATTTGCAAATATCTTCTGCCATTCTGTCAGTTACCTTTTAGTTTTGTTAATTGTTTCCTTCACAGTGCAAAAGCTTTTATCTTGATGAAGTCCCAATAGTTTATTTGTGCTTTTGTTTCCCTTGCCTCCAGAGACATGTCAAGTAAGACGTTGCTGCCACTGAAGTCAAAGAGGTAGTTGCCTGCTTTCTCCTCGAGGATTTTGATGGCTTCCTGTCTTACATTTAGGTCTTTCACCATTTTGAGCTTATATTTGTGTATGTTGTAAGAAAGTGGTCCAGGATCATTCTTCTGCATTTCGCTGGATACTTTAGTAGGATGTTCTTTAACCTCCATGTATTTGTGGTCTTTCAACATATTTCTTGTGGTTGACTTCAACTTTTAAACTGTTGTGGTCTGAAAATATGCATGGTATGATCTCAATCTTTTTGTGTGCTTGTTGAGGTCTGGTTTATGACCCAGAATGTGATCTATTCTGGAGAATGTTCCATGTGCACTCGAAAAGAATGTCCACATGGAATTCTACTGCTTTAGGATGAAATGTTCTGAATATATTTGTTAAGTCCATGTGGTCTATGGTGTCCTTCACAGCCATTGTTTTCTTGTTGATTTTCTGCTTAGATGATCTGTCCGTTGCTATAAGTGGGATGTTAAAGCCCCCTACTATTATCGTATTATTATCAGTGACTTTCTTTATGTTTGTTATTAATTGATTTACGTTTTTTGGTGCTTTCAAGTTAGATACATAAATATTTATAATTGTTAGATCTTCTTGATGGGTAGACCCCTTAATTATGATACAGTGCCCTTTTCATCTCTTTTTACAGTCTTTGGTTTAAAATCTAGTTTGTCTGATATAAGTATGGCTACTCTGGCTTTCTTTTGATGTCCATTAGCATGATAGATGCTTCTACATCTCCTTACTTTCAATCTCTCCATATCTTTAGGTCTAAAATGAGTTTCCTGTATGCAGCATATAAATGGGTCTTATTTTTTTAAATCTATTTTGATAACTTATATCTTTTGATTGGAGGATTTAGTCCATTTACAAGCAGGGTGATTATTGAAAGATATGAGTTTAATACCATTATGTTATCTGTAAAGTTGGTGTTTCTGGTGATGTTCTCTGTTCCTTTCCAGTCTTTGTGGCTTTTGGTCTTTTCTCCCCCCATGCAAAGAGTCCCCCTTAGTATTTCTCATAGACCTGATTTAGTTGTCAAGAATTTCTTTAGTTTTTAGTTTTTGTTTTTGTTTTTGTTTTTGTTTTTGTTTTTGCCTGGGAAACTCTGTCTCTCCTTCTATTCTGAACAACAGCCTTGCTGGATAAAATCATCTTGGCTCCATATATTCCCACTCAGCACATTGAATATATCCTGCCACTCTCTTCTAGCCTGCCAAGTTTCTATGGACAGATCTGCTGCAAACCTGATCTGTCTTCCCTTGTAGGTTAAGGACTTTTTCTCTCTTGCCGCTTTCAGGATTCTTTCCTTATCTGAGTATTTTGTGAATTTGTGAATTCTTTCCTTGTCTGAGTATTTTGTGATTTGATATGCCTTGGAGATGCATATGCCTTGGATTTGTTGAGTGGGAGTTCTCTGTGCTTCTTGGGTTTTGATGTCTGTCCTTCCCCAGATTAACAAAGTTTTCAGCTATAATTTTTTGAATAAGCCTTCTGCCCCTCTTTCTCTCTCTTTATCTTCTTGGATTCCTATGATACAAATGTTTTTCCATTTCAATAAGTGGATGAGATCCCCAACCTACTTTCACGATCCATTACCTTTGTTTCCCTCTTCAGCCTCATTATTTTCCATTATCTTAACTCTTTTTTTATGTTTTTAATGTTTATTTATTTTTGAGAGAGACAGAGCACAAGTCAGGGAGGGGCAGAGAGAGAGGGAGACACAGAATCCAAAGCAGCTCCAGGCTCTGAGCTGTCAGCCCAGAGCCCAACACAGGGCTTGAACTCACAGACTGCAAGATCATGACCTGAGCTGAAGTCGGACACTTACTGACTGAGCCACCCAGGGACGCCTCCATTATTTATCTTTAAATCATTGATTCATCCATCCTTGCTGTTATGGCCTCCATTCAGGTTTGCATCTCAGTTACAGCATTTTTTATTTTGGCCTGATTAGATTTTAGCTCTTTTATCTCTGCAGTAAAGGATTCTCTAGTGTCTTCTATGCTTTATTCAAGCCTATCTAGAATTTTTATAATTGTTTTAAATTCTAGTTCAGACATCTTACTTATATTTTTATTGATTAAATCCCTGGCTATCATTTCTTCCTGTTCTTTTTTGGGGTGAATTCCTCCATCTTGCCATTTTGGAGGAAAAATAATAATAATAATAATAAAATAAAAATTTTAGATCTCAGGTATGTTTTGGTATGCTTGTTAAGAGAAGCTCGAGAGAAAAAAGAAAAAAATTAAAAACATAATAAAATAAAATAAAGTTTTCCTTTTCTGGATGTAAGAAAAAACAAAAGCAACAACAGAAAGAAACAAAATAAAACAAAAAAAAAACCCAAAGGAAGCTAGTTCCTGTTTTCCCTAGGGCTGAAGCTTTGTAGCACTCTATGATCAGTAGACTTAGTGAATCAAAGGGGTTTGTGCTGATCCTCTGGGGGAAGAACCTGCTGCTCTGATTCTCAGGTGGATATGCCTTAATGGAGATGTGCCTGTAGGGCGCAGCAGTGCGGGGCTCGGTGTAATGGCTCCATTCTCCACTTGGTGGCACTGTTTAGCTCACTGATGTGATTTTTGCTGGTGGGTTAGGGATGAAAGTGGTTTTGCCCCACTCTCTAATCTCCAGAACAAAAAGTTTGCACCCTCACAGATGCATAAAACAATCACCCCTCCTGTGACCCAACTACTATCAGATCCCCACTTTCACCCTGTACTTGACCAAACTGTTCACCTGACTAGGCAGCACTACCCTCCTGGGTTTTATCCCAGATATGGTTATGTTTCAAAACCCCATACTTCAGAGATTCCTGCGGCTTGGACCCACACTGAGGGGTTGCTAAACTGTGGCTAGTGCCGGATTGTCCCAGAAAACCGTTGAGTGACCATGCAAAGACTCAGGGTTTATGGTAAATTGCAACCTGGTGTGAGGGTTTACTGCCCTCAGCTGGCATCTTTGTTCCTATACCAGTGAATGGGGCAGCTCTATGGTGCCTGCTGGGTCCTTTACCCATGGAGAGGCCCTATCGCCTCTAGAAAATACATTTCTCCCCATGTGACTCAGGGAATCCTCACACTGAGCTGCCCTTTTCTGAGACCCTGTCCTGCTTCCTCACCAGAGCACTGCCAGATGCTGATCTCAAAAAATTCAGACTCTGTCGTCTGTTTATTAAAAAAAAAAAACTGACAATATTGAAACCCTTTCCTTTTTCCCTGTAAATGGTTTTGGGGAAAAGTTTTCTTGGGCAATCCTTTGCACATGTTCTCATTTTTCCCCCACTCTTTCTCTCTCTTTCTCTCTAGCTCATCTCTCTGAAGTCAGGCTCCCTCCTCACTGAAGCACCTACAGCTCTTTTCTCCCACAGATCAATTCTCTACAGTTCCTAACTTCCATGGGTCATTTTTTGTAGACGTGCATCTTTGTTCTCTACTTCGATTTTTTGGGTGTTCAGAATGATTTGATATTTACCCAGCTGTTTAGGGGAGGAGGTAAGCTTAGGGTTGCCCTACTCCTCCACCCTCTTAACCCCTCTCTCTGTTTATTGTTTGAATTATGGTGATAGTTTCTAATATATCTATATATTTGTATCTCAATTTATATTGTAAGCTTTAAATTTGTACAGTTTATTATATGTCAATTATGCCTCAATAAAGCTCTTTTTAAGAATCTTTTTAAAAAGAGAAGGTGACAAGGGGTGATAATGAACAGCAAGGGGAAAAAAAGTCCCTAACATTCAAGAGAAGAAGATCAGGTTTGCAACAGACCTATCCATAGAAACTTGGCAGGCCAGAAAGGAGTGGCAGGATATATTCAGTGTGCTGAATCAGAAGATCATGCAGCCAAGAATTCTTTAACCAGAAAGGCTGTCATTCAAAATAGAAGAAGAGATAAAAATTTTTCCAGACAAACAAAAATTAAAGGACTTTGTGACCACTAAACCACCCCTGCAAGAAATTTTAAGGGGGACTCTCTGAGGGGAGAAAAGAGGGAAAAAAAAAAAAAAAAAATATATATATATATATATATATATATATATATATATATATACACATATATACACATATATACCAAAGGCAACAAAGACTAGAAAGGACCAGAGAACACCACCAGAAACTCCAACTTTACAAGCATCATAATGGCAACAAATTCATATCTTTCAGTACTCACTCTAAACATCAATGGACTCAATGCTCCAATCAAAAGACATAGGTTAACATAATGGATTAGAAAACAAGATCCATCTATATGCTGTTTACAAGACACCCACTTTAGACCTAAAGACACCTTCAGATTGAAAATAAGGGGATGGAGAACCATCTATATTGCTAATGGTAAACAAAAGAAAGCCAGAGTAGCCAGACTTATCATAAAATATAGACTTTAAAATAAAGACTGTACCAAGAGATGCAGAAGGGAATTTTATCATAATCAAGGGGTCTATCCACCAAGAAGACCTAACAATTGTAAACATTTATGTGCCAAATGTGGACGAACCCAAATACATAAATCAATGAATCATAAACATAAAGAAACTCATCGATAGTAATACCATAATAGTAGGAGACTTCAACACCACACTCACAACAATGGACACATCATCTAATCAAAAAGTCAACAAGGAAACAATGGCTTTGAATGACACACTAGACCACATGGACTTAACAGATATATTCAGAACATTTCATCCTAAAGCAGAAGAATATACATTCTTCTCCAGTGCACATGGAACGTTCTCCAGAATCAACTATATACTGGGACACAAATCAGCCCTAAGTAAGTACAAAAAGATCAAGATCATACCGTGCATATTTTCATACCACAACACTATGAAACTTGAAATCAACCACAAGAAAAAATTTGGAAAGGTAACAAATATTTGGAGACTGAGGAACATCCTACTAAAGAATGAGTGGGTTAACCAAGAAGTTAAAGAGGAAATTAAAAAGTATATGGAAATCAATGAATATGATAACACCACAACCCAAAACCTCTGCGACGCAGCAAAGCCGGTCATAAGAGGAACGTATATAGCAATCCAAGCCTTCCTAAAGAATGAAGAAAGATCTCAGATACACAATGTAACCTTACGCCTGAAGGAGCTGGAAAAAGAACAGCAAATAAAACCCAAAACCAGCAGAAGACAGGAAATAATAAAGATTAGAGCAGAAATTAATGCTATCAAAACCAAAAAGCAGTAGAACAGATCAGTGAAACAAGAAGCTGGTTTTTTGAAAGAATTAACAAAATTGATAAACCACTAGCCAGTTTGATCAAGAAGGAAAAAGAAAGGACCCAAATAACTAAAATCAAGAATGAAAGAGGAGAGATCACAACCAACACAACAGAAATAAAAACAATAATATGAGAATATTATGGGCAATTATATGCCAATAAAATGGGCAATCTGGAAGAAATGGACAAATTCCTAGAAACATATACACTACCAAAACTGAAACAGGAAGAAGCAGAATTTGAACAGACCCATAACCAGTAAGGAAATCGAATTTGAAATCAAAAATATTCCAAAAATCAGAGTCCAGGGCCAGATGGCTTTCCAGGGGAATTCTACCAAACATTTAAGGAAGAGTTAACACTTATTCTCTTGAAGGTATTCCAAAAAATAGAAATGGAAGGAAAACTTCCAAACTCTTGCTATGAAGCCAGCATTACCTTGATTCCAAAACCAGACAGAGACCACACTAAAAGGGAAAACCATAGACCAATTGCCCTGACGAACATGGATGCAAAAATCCTCAACAAGATATTAGCCAACCGGCTCCAACAATACATCAAAAAAATTATTCACCATTACCAAGCAGGATTTATACCTGGGATGCAGGGCTGGTTCAATATCCACAAAATAATTAATGTGATTCATCACATCAACAAAAGAAAGGACAAGAACCATAAGATCCTCTCAATAGATGCAGAAAATTCATTTGACAAACCACAGCATCCTTTCTTGACCAAAACCCTCAAGAAAGTAGGGAAAGAAGGATCGCACCTCGAGATCATAAAGGCCATAAAAAACGACCCAACATTAATATCATCCTCAATGGGGAAAAACTGAGTTTTCCCCCTAAGGTCAGGAACAAGACAGGGATGTCCACTCTCGCCACTGTTATTCAACATAGTATTGGAAGTCTTAGCTCCGCAATCAGACAGCACAAAGAAATAAAAAGTATCCAAATCGGCCAGGAGGAGGTCAAACTTTCACTCTTCACAGATGACATGATACTCTATATGGAAAACCCAAAAGACTCCACCAAAAAACTGCTAGAACTGATTCATGAATTCAGCAAAGTTGCAGTATATAAAATCAACGCACAGAAATCAGTTGCATTCCTATACACCAACAATGAAGCAACAGAAAGAGAAATCAAGGAATCGATCCCATTTACAGTTGTGCCAAAAACCATAAAATACTTAGGAATCAATCTAACCAAAGAGGTGAAAAATCTATACACTGAAACTATAGACCGCTTATGAAAGAAATTGAAGAACACACAAAAAAATGGAAAAATATTCCATGCTCCTGGATAGGAAGAACAAATATTGTTAAAACGTCAATACTACCCAAAGCAATCTACATATTCAATGCAATCCCTATCAAAGTAACACCAGCATTCTTCACAGAGCTGGAAGAAATAATCCTAGAATTTGAATGGAACCAGAAAAGATCCCGAATAGCCAAAGCAATCTTGAAAAAGAAAACCCTTTTCTTTTTCTTGAAAAAGAAAGGGCATCACAATCCCAGACTTTAAGGTATGCTCAAAGCTGTAATCAAGACAGTATGGTATTGGCACAAGAACAGACACTCAGATCAATAGAACAGAATAGAGAATCCAGAAATGGACCCACAAACATATGGCCAACTAATCTTTGACAAAGCAGGAAAGAATATCCAATGGAATAAAGACAGTCTTTTCAGCAAGCGGTGCTGGGAAAACTGGACAGCGACATGCAGAACAATGAACCTGGACCACTTTCTTACACCAGACACAAAAATAAACTCAAATGAATGAAAGCCCTAAATGTAAGACAGGAAGCCATCAAAATCCTCGAGGAGAAAGCAGGCAAAAACCTCTTTGATCTTGGCTGCAGCAACTTCTTACTCAACATGTCTCCAGAGGGAAGGGAATTAAAAGCAAAAATGAACTATTGGGACCTCATCAAAACAAAAAGCTTCTGCACAGCAAAGGAAACAATTTGCAAAACTAAAAGGCAACTGACAGAATGGGAGAAGATATTTGCAAGTGACATATCAGATAAAGGGTTAGTATCCAAAATCTATAAAGAACTTATCAAACTCAACACCCCCAAAAACAAATAATCCAGTGAAGAAATGGGCAAAAGACATGAATAGACACTTCTCCCAAGAAGACATCCAGATGGCCAACCGACACATGAAAAAATGCTCAACATCACTCATCATCAGGGAAATACAAATCAAAACCACAATGAGATACCACCTCACACCTGCCAGAATAGCTAACGTTAACAACTCAGGCAACAACAGATGTTGGCGAGGATGCAGAGAAAGAGGATCTCTTTTGCATTGTTGGTGGGAATGCAAGCTGATGCAGCCCCTGTGGAAAACAGTATGGAGGTTCCTCAAAAAACAAAATAGTACTACCCTATGACCCAGCAATTGCACTACTAGTCATTTGTCCATGGGATACAGTTATATTTTTTCGAAGGGATACATGCACCCCCATGTTTATAGCAGCACTAGCAACAATAGCCAAAGTATGGAAGGAGCCCAAATGTCCATTGATGGATGAATGGATAAATAACATGTGGTATATGTGTATACACACACACACACACACACACACACACACACACACACACACAATGGAATATTACTCGGTAATCGAAAAGAATGAAATCTTGCTATATGCAACTACATGGATGGAACTGGAACTGGATTTCACTTATGCTTAGTGAAATTAGTCAGAGAAAGACAAAAATCCTATGACTTCACCCATATGAGGGCTTTAAGAAACAAAACAGATGAACATAAGGGAAGGGAAATAAACATAATATGAAACAGGGAGGGGGACAAAACAGAAGAGACTCATAAATATGGAGAACAAAGTGAGGGTTATTGGAGGTGTTTGTGAGGGGGGATGGGCTAAATGGGTAAGGGGCATTAAAGAATCTACTCCTGAAATCATTGTTGCACTAGATGCTAACTAATTTGGATGTAAATTTAAAAAAATAAAAAATAAAATAAGTTAAAAAAAATAAAAATAAAATAAACTGGTTTTGAAACATGGGTGCAATTTGCTCAAGCAGTAAAAGAGGTAAAGGGGTGCAGTTAAGAACACTTATAGCATTACATTTCTGGGAGAGAAAAACCCTGCATAAATTAAAATTTTCTCTAATACCTCTGAAATCACACCATCTCCTTACCGCTGCTGTTGCAGCAGTTGGCTTGTAAATTCTATCAAAAAAAAAAGATCAAAGAGTACTCTGGAGATGCCTAGAATAGACAGTTACAAACAGAAAATGTAAAATATATGAGATTTATATTATTTTTCTTTAAAACCTTTTTTGCTTTTGATGTATCTTGTCATCAATAATGTATAATATTTCTAAATTCCTATGGAATTTGAAAATCCACTGCTAACATACATATTGTCAGAAGTTTGTAAGAATAAATTATTAAATACAAAAATACCATTTTCTTTAGGAAAAATACCTACTCAAAAATTAGGTATTGTAAATTCAATTAACAGCATCAACAACATAACTCTCATGGAAACTTCCAATTCTTGCACATTTTTTAAACTTATTTTTTTTATTTTTTAATGTTTATTAATTTTTGAGAGAGACATAGAGACAGGGTATGAGTGGGGAAGGGGCAGAAAGAGAGGCAGACACAGAATCCAAAGCAGTCTCCAGGCTCTGAGCTGTCAGCACAGAGCCAGACGCGGGAGTTGAACCCACAAACCATGAGATCATGACCTGAGTTGAAGTCAGACGCTTAACCAACTGAGACACCCAGGCGCCCTTTACCTGCACATTTTTAATACTATCATTTTTCCTTTCCAACCACCACCTAAAACACACACACTTCACCATTGCCACAATATATATAAACATGATGCAGTTCTTTATGGTACCCTCCATAAAAGATATAGATATTTTATAATCAACACATGTACTAAATAAATGCTGGAGTATAAGAGGTAGTCCTGATTCATATTTTGCATCTTTACACCAACTTGGCATCAATCTCTTGACCTTGGTATATATTATGAATATATCATTTTTTTAATGGAAGATAACTTTAATTGGCTTCTTAATGTACCAAATAAAGGCCACACTCTTAGCCCTGCCATTCTCAGTCTACTTTTAGTCCCCATTCACTTCTTCAGCCTTCTCTGCCTACTTCCCAAGATCTAATATTAAAATGAAGACAGAAATAAACTCATAGGAGAGAAAAAAATTATAATTCACCCTCTCCATTATTAGCTGGGAATATCTTAAGGCCACATAGGTATGAAGGTCCAGCCCTTTGTTTTCATTTCCAGGTGGTTAGATCAGGGATTGATTCTCTGTTAAAGTAATATGTCCTCAACCTTAAGCTTGTTAATTTGAGTGCCTTGGGAATGGGTATTGTAAATGGAAAAATATGAATATCTGTTTCTCGGATCTGACATAAAAATGTAATCAATTTAGGCTTTTTATTTTTGGCATGAGGCACTGATGACTCCATTACATTAAAAACTCAGATACGATCCTTGGGCAATATAATATGAAAATTTTTCTTTTAGAATGGGGTGGCTATCATGAGGAAACAACCAAGGTCTGGCTTGGAATATCTTTTCAAAAATTTTTCTTTTAGAATCACAATCATGATGCACAAATAAAATTTTCTAACATTTTGCCAGCCAATGTTCTCTGACTTAACTACTAAAAATGTGAGCATGGATCCTATAGGTTCTCATAGTAAGCTACTAGAAATCATTGTTGTATGAATGAATAAATAAATGAAAATGTTTTAGCCATATTTCTTTTTTTAAATATGAAATTTATTGTCAAATTGGTTTCCATACAACACCCAGTGCTCATCCCAACAGGTGCCCTCCTCAATTCCCCTCACCCACCCTCCCCTCCCTCCCACCCCCAATCAACCCTCAGTTTGTTCTCAGTTTTTAAGTCTCTTATGTTTTGGCTCCCTCCCTCTCTAACCTCTTTTTTTTTCTTCCCCTCCCCCATGGTCTTCTGTTAAGTTTCTCAGGATCCACAAAAGAGTGAAAACATATGGTATCTGTCTTTCTCTGTATGACTTATTTCACTTAGCATAACACTCTCCAGTTCCATCCACGTTGCTACAAAAGGCCATATTTTGTTCTTTCTCATTGCCACGTAGTATTCCATTGTGTATATAAACCACAATTTCCTTATCCATTCATCAGTTGAAGGACATTTAGGCTTTCCATTATTTGTTTTAGCCATATTTCTGAGCTTGTTTCAAGACTGATGATAACTTGCTCTGCTTCTAGCCCTGGAACTCCTTTTCACCACTATTACTACTCGTCAACATCATCCAAATCCACTGATGCTGAGCCTTTCCCAGTTCTGCAGCCCATTTGGCCTCTCCTGGATTCACTTACTTCCTTTTCCAGCCTGCACAGCACGATCAATATCTCAACTATGTTTTCACCAATACAGTCACAGTTCCTTAATTCACTCTCCCTTCCATTTAACTTGCCTTACCAGTCCCTAACTCTGATTTCAACCTTTCAAATTTATATAGACTTTCTTTGCCTAAGATTTTGAACTACTAATGTTTTTAGCTGACAGTTTTTCTTTGTTAGCTTAAAGAGAAGAAAATATTAATAGAGTTGTTTTAATAAACATGTACTGTATGTGAACAGGGTGAAAAGCACTCTACTAGACACTATATGGAATAAAAACCCAAGACACAGTCTCTTCAGGTCTCTTACTACCTAGCAGAGATCAGGCATAATAATATAAACTGCCATAGAAGGTAGACTTTAATGGTCATATTGGGAACAGCTAGTGAGAGATTCATTTCAAGTGAGGTTTTTGCTGCAGAGACCATAACATCTAAATCTCTGATTTACGACTACATAAACCCATAGACAGATGGTACCTCACAGGTTAGAAGAGCACATTTCTCTCAATCTTCGCATGAACAGAGCAGTTCTCCAAATGGCTACCTTCATTTCCACACTCTCCACATCAGTCAGACACCATCCACAAGCCCGATATTTTATTTTCCAGCAGACTGTGGGGAAAACTGTACCTTTAAAGTGTTCCTGAAGACTGAGTCAGGATTAGCTACCATTTCCGGAAAATGACAAGGGTCCTGTTTCTTAAAAGTGATTCTGCTCTGGAAATGGAAATCTCGGGTTTCAGTACAAATTGTCATATGGAGAAGTGGAAGCAGGGAATTTATAAAATCCCCATACTTTAAAAGAATCAGAAGAAAGTAAAAAAGAATAAAAGACTTCACTGAGAAGCTTTGGAGAACTAGCTTCTAAATGAACTAACTTATAACAGGACTGGCTTATAACAGGTCAACACTCATTCCTCCTGCAATGCTGCTAGGCATCAAGGGTTGTTGTTTTTTTTTTCCAGATACACTTAAATTCTAAATCCATTTATTCTAAATCCATAAATGCCTCTGCCTTAAAAAGAGGTTATCTTATAGACATTAACTGCATTATTTTATGCCCCTCTCTGAAAATCTCTCAGAAATGTCAATCAATAAACTTTGATAATAAGACATCCATGGATCAAATCAATAAAAATCCCTTGATTTCCACCTCTGCTAAATCAAAGCTACTTTACTGAGCAGGTGGATCTCCAATCCTGTCTTCTTATCAGCAGACACTAACAAAGAGGAATTAAATGGTGCTCAGGGGAGTCCTCACCAAAGATCAAAGCACCTGGCTGATCTGTAAGCTGCTCTTTGAAGTTCCTCTCTGGGCCCCATCTTCCTGACAGATTGGCATGGACCACTGTCTTTCGTTTGTGTTCCTTTACCATTCCAGATACCCCTGACAAAAAAATCCCCAACCACTGGCTGTTTTTTTTTTTTAATTTGAAATCTGTTAGCTTTTATTAGTAAGGTAATACATGTTTATTTTAGAAAAAGTAAAGAAACAAAATACAAATAGGCAAAAATAAAATACACGTTAAATATAATTCCAACTGCCCCAGAGGCAATTATTGCTAACTCTTTGGTGTACATAGTTCTAGATTTTCTGTGCCAAAAAAAACACAAACAAACAAACAAGAAAAAACAAAAACAAGCAACAACAAACAACACTATATTGTTTTGAACCACAATATTCTAACGACTTTCATCTAACAAATATACTTGTACAACAGCATCTTTTCAAACTGCACAATATTCCACTGCATGGATACACATTAATTCATTTAACAGATTGCCTCTGGTTTTAAAAATACAGATAGATATGTCCTTGTTCTCTTATTACAAAAAGCAGTTAAAGGATATATCTGGTTAAGTATTTGCACATCTCTATTTCCTTAAGAAAATTTATATTCTAAAACACTAGATTTTTCTACACTTTTTTCGATTTGTTTAAAAAAAAAAGAAAGAGTAATACAAAAAGTCATAGAATCTTTAACAAAGTTATTTGTCATATTTAAATATGGCTATGTTTCATGATTAATGATTTATTTGCAGTTTTAGATGCATATATTTTCAGAATGTCATTGAAAGTGGTTACCAGTAAATTCTTATATATTTATATAGAAAAGGATTAAAAGTAAAAGAGAGATGGGGGGAAAACCCATATAAAGAAAGAGGAGAGTAACTGTGTAAGGAAGAAGCCATGGGTTAATTTTCAGTTAATTTCAATATTCTGACAACCAAGGTTAAAAAGTAAACATTGTAGGTGAGGAAACTCTCACCATGTGATGAAAAGAAGCACACCAATTCAAAAGAATCAAACTTTTTCTCTGGTACTAGGGATAAGGAAATGTATTCCATGTGTCTTTATATGAAGACAGTGATCAATAAAGTGTTTTTCTTCTTTACAAAGCCAAAGGCACAATACTATATTTTATTTCAGGGGAAAGATTTTTATAGGAAAAGCTAATATAGTCCAAGTAGATGTCTTTTGATCTAAGTTGCTACAAGAATTGAACCTAGAGAACCTTATTCTAATGGTCCCATGTATGGCTTCTTTCCAACATCTGTCCCTTTCATCATAAATTAGCAGGACTTCAATGGTTGGGAACTCCAGAACTGCCTGACAGCAGGATCAACTTTTACTTTAACTCTTTCAATTTGTTCAAAAGCCTATATAACCGCTAAGTTGAGCCCCAGAGAGCTCGATGTAGATGATTGGGCCTGCAAACCTTTTAGGGTAGCTATTTTGTCAATGAGCTGCTTTCACCATAGAGGAATCTCAGGACAGTTTGAGTAGAATGAAAGGGCTTTCACAACTCAAAAGCCCTAGCCGTCACTAAACGGCCCCATGCAATAGGGCCCCACGTGAGAGCGGCAAATTGGAGATACTCACCTAAAGGCATTCACATTCAAAAATACAAAAAGAGTGTGGCAGCCAGTCTCCTGGCAGAATTTGGCCTACTGGAGGCCATGTGGGACCCTTGCTGACAATAACTGATTTGGAGCAGCAATGCTTCCTATGAAGCCAACCAGAATGAGTTTGCTGTAAAATGTACAGCCAAGTTACTGGATAAAAATATTTAAAATATTCACTACTTGAATGTTGGGCTTCATTAGCCACGAAAACTTATTTTAGTTCTCTTAACAGTAATAGGCAATCTGGATGATGGGTTCCTCCTAATCCGTGATAGTACCACCACATTATCAGTACCAAGAAGCTGTTTGCTTTTCCCTTTGTTATAACAAAAGGATGCAAATTAATCTAAGTAATAACAACCAGATTGTTGGTTTATATTGATAAGAAGAGAGAACAGAACATAGCTTTCATTTATGTCCCTCTGAAATGGAGCAGAACACCATCTTTTCCATCATGATTCTTACAGAAGTATGATGAAGAATTCTTATGCACTAGAAAGGTCCTTATGCTAGGTTGCCTGGCTAGTTTAGTTGGTAGAGCATGTGACTCTTGATTTCAGGGTCATGAGTTCAAGCCCCAGGCTGGGTGTAGAGATCAGTTAAAAATAAAATTAACAACAACAACAAAAAAAACTCCCTCCCCGTTGTGGCTTCCTTTACTCCTTAATTTATCCATTCTTTGATATAAACAGTCAAACTGAAAGATAGCAATATTGAAAAACAGAATAAATTTAAGGAAGAGATTTTGACTTTTAACTTTAAGGTCAAAACAAATATTTCTGGAAAAATGACCCATGAGGAAATAATCTTTGAATAAAGATGGCTTAGTTTTTTGCAGAGTTGAATCCAAGCATTCCATTCCATTCTTTCAACACTCGAGTTAACAAATGAGTCATTAAAAATGTGACTTATTTTTTTTAATTGTCACGATTTTCTTTAAACTGGATTAAAATGAGTCCTAGCTGGGTTAGTATACATTGATGCTTCTATACTACCCTTTTGAAAAAGAATAAATAAATTCACAGGAAAAGAAAAACACCTATCCACATAGAACTTTCCTTATCTTTGTATTTGCCTCTACCACAATTTCCTTGAGTCTAGGCTGCACTAATACTTTAACTACTAGCCATATGATACTGTTTATACTTAAATTTAAATCAAAATTAAAATTAAAAATTTTTAGTTAATAGTTCATCTCATAAGCTACATATTAAATGTTCAATGGCCACATGTATTTCCTGGATACTATATTGGATTGTACAAACAGAGAACATTTTTAGCACAGAAAGTTCTGTTGGACAGCCTTGGTCTAGATAACATAAAAAGCAATTGAAGCCTTGCCCATAAAGAAAATTACATGGAACTTGCTGAGAAAAACAATTCACTCATAAATATACCTGCTGATGGAGGAGTCTCAATTTTTGGAGTTTAATTACGTGATAACTTTTTCTTCCAACTATGCACACCAGCAACACTAGATGAAATTTGTTTTTCCAGCTGGGTAATTGCTACCTTAATAGTGTCTTACATTGGTTCCATAACCCTGTTCAGTTACTAGAACAATCTTTTTTCTGGTAATTAGGATTTTATGCTGCTTTTTTTTTTTAACTTGAATCTCACACTTGACTCTAAGCTCCTGTCTTCCCTTACTCCCTGACCCACCCCAAGTAAGCTTTACTGTTTGAAATGGTGGGAGGGGGTGTGTTGTCTCCGAGACACCCCTTTTTATTCCTTCTTATGGACACTTGCTATTCTGGATTTGGGGATAAAATGGAAATGGGTATAGGGAGTTATGAAATTCTCCTTACGTGTCTCCACAGTGTTGGTTGAGAGGATCCCTGCTTTACTTCTAGTTTAGGCTGATTCCACCTGGTACTGGTGGCCTCACCTGATGTGGCAGCCTTTATCTAAGTGGTGTACATGTGATGTTTTATGCTGGACCTCTCTTGTCTAAAATCCTCCCAGGCCGCAAGGGCCCCTCCAAGGAGCAACTCATCTCATTCAGCCTCATCATAACATGTCTTCAAACATCAGGAAACACAGCCAAGCACTTCCCTCTTCTCTCCCATAATGAGAGAGAAGAACTGAGAAGAAAAGTGTTAGGAAAGAAAAACTTTTCCCTACCCATTTATTTTAAGTGCTTGAGGGCCTGCAAATTAAACTAACAAAAGATAGATTTAACTGGAGAAATGACACACAATTTTTATTAATATGTGCACAAGCGTTTACAGAAAAGAAATGAAACTCAAAGAAGGGTTAGAATCATGAGGTTATATATCCTTTTAACAAAGGAAAGAGGGTTTTGGCTTCAAGGGATGATAAATTATGGAGAAATGACTAGGAAATATATGGGGTAACTAATGGATGATAAGGGCTATTTTAGGAAGACCCGCATTTGCAAACTCATCTTGTTATCCACTGCCCATCTACAGCGAGAAGACTTGCTCTTCTCACCCTGGTGGGGATTTAGGGGGGATAGGAAGAAACTTTCCTGAAAGGGAAACTTACGTTCTTCTTTTAGGCAGATAAGTGGAAAACAGAGAATTCTCCCTGTATCTGTTGATTCTCAGTTGCCTTTAGCTCAAAATAATTCTTATGCCAAAGTTGCATATTTTGAAGTGGCATATTCTGTTACCTTTCAAAACCATGCCACACATTTAGCGACAGAATAAGTCTCCAGAGTCTGCAGCTAAATAAATATCCAGAGGAACAGGGTGTCAGTCTCCCCATTTTTGAGACATCCCCAATCTTCATGAAGATTTTATCGAAGCTGACTCATTTGGCTCCATGGATGGAAAAGCACCACTGTCTCCTCCTCCAACTGAAGGGAGGGAGGAACTTCCAGTCATAAATTGTGAATGTTCTCCCTCCCTCAAATTCTGGGGCAGTAGGAGGAAATGGGATGGGGGAGTAGAAAAGAGATGGTTACTAATGGTGATGGAAGGGACAAATGCCATTTGGTAAGCCCTGGAAGCCATTAATGCCTTAGGAATATTTAGTGCCTTGTTGTGTCTTCAGCTTTGAGTTTCAGCCACAATTCTGAGACTACAGGAAAAGTACATATGCAACAGATATTAAAACCAGCCTTAAATTATTGCCTTAAAATTTCCATCTTACCATAGTAAAGATTTTTTGTCACTTGAAGATATGTTCCAGAGCAGTTTCCAAGTCAGAATAACTAAAACAAGTTGCCTTTGGATACTTGATATTTTATAGTTTCAAATCTTCTGTTCTCAGCCAACCCTAAGGGTGAATGAGTCTAATTCATCTGGATACAGAAACAGCATAACCAACCAGTTTCTCATGGTGAGTTACTGCATGGGCTTCTTTGATGAGGAAGTTGGAGATGGAGTCAGCCAATGGCTAAGAATAAGGATAATCAATTCACATGAGAGGACAGTCCGAGGTCAAGTTCCACCTGCATATCTGAGGATTATCCCTGAATAAGTATATATATCAGAATCAATCAACACCAATGTAGCGGTTAAAAACTTGGGCTCTAGAGTCTAACGCCTGAACTGTTACTCCATCTCAAACCCACGTTAATTCTGTGAACCTGTGACAGTTACAGAATTTTCTGAGCCTCTGTGCAATAATCCCTAAAAAGGTGTCTTGGGGCGCCTGGGTGGCTCAGTTGGTTAAGCATCTGACTCTTGATTTCAGCTCAGGTCATGATCTTGTGGTTCATGAGTTCAAGTCCCGCATGGAGTTTAGCACTGACAGCTTGGGATTCTCTCACCCTCTCTCTCTGCCTCACTCTCTATCTCACTTTATCTCTCTCAAAATAAACAAATAAATATTTTTTAAAAAACAAAATAGTGTCTCAAGGGTAATTGTGAATTGCTAATACACAGTCATGCAAATGCAAGGCTTGTGTTGGACTTAAACTGTTGTTACTACTAAATTCCACACTACATTCTAACATAATTAGAATGGATTATTTTAAAGGCTTTAGAAGGAAGAGGAAGTAGAGAAGACTCTTACGAAAATGTTTCACAGATTAACTTGTGATCAGTAATTTCATTATTTAGTACACAGACTGCCCATCTTCTGGGTGGCACTATTCTCACTGCTAGATTGCGCTTCACAATGTGATTTTTTTTGGACACCACATCACTTTGGGGTGATATTGCTTTTTTTAAAGTCATAGTACCATGTGACACTTATTCAGATTGTATTGTCCATAGAAACCACTGAGACCAGTAGGTTTTTGAAATGAGTATGCTTTTTGTGATGTGCTATAATGAGAAAGTCACAAAGATTCAGATCACAAAATTTTACATAAAATACAAAGAAAAGCCTCCTTTATCTAAATGTTTTTACTTCCAACTTACTCTCTGTAACAGCACTAGAATAAAAGGAAATCTTTTCACTGAAGTAAAAATTAAGAAAATAAAATTATCGTGATGCTATTTAGAGATGGTACCAGTGGGAGACAATTAGGTTTAGATGAGGTCATGAGAATTGGGCCCGCATGATGGGATTAGTGCCCTTAGAAGAAAAGATACAGAGAGTTTGCTCTCTCCCCTCCCCAACCATGTGAGGACACAGAAAGAAGGCAGCAATCTACAAGTCAAGGGAGTCCTCAACTAGAAAACGACCATGCTGGCAACTTGATCTTGAACTTCTAGCCTCCAGAACTGTGAGAAATAAGTTACTATTATTTAAGCCACCCAGCGTATGGTAGTTTGTTATGGCAGTCGAAGCTGACTAAAACGGGATTCTACATACTTTTATTATCACCAAAAGTTTTTGAGTATGTTGAAATTAATGTGTGTATTATTACAGAAATAAAGATATTATTCTGAATGTAATCCATGAACATTTTAAAATAAGTCATAAGATTAAAAAAAAAACAATTCTGGAATTATTTATGTAGATCTGAATAAAAAGAAATAGTCATGTCCTGCTGGCTCCCTTGCTGAGGTTCATATGAGTCGTGTTGACCCAGCAAAACCTCCTCAAACTGGGCACACCACTAAGAGGGCCAGAGGAATCCCAGTCTAAAGAGATTAATTCAGAATTCACTCACCATAGTGGTTGACAAATAATTTCAATTTAAACATAAGAAATTTTTACTTTTCACATTACCATGAAAGACTGAAATAAAAATGCCAACATGATAAAACTGAACACTCAGGATAATTGCCCTTTCGATCACAATGCATGAGATTCGTGTTGAGCTACTTACTGAGTACACTGGATTAGTTAACTTTCTGACTCCAGTGTCCTCATCTGTAAAACTGAGAATAATAATAATAGTACCTGTATCACTGAATTGTCGTGAGGATTTTAGAAAAGTCCCTGGCTTGTGGCAAATTCTCAACTAATGTTTAACGCCCTGGCCTATCTGCATATTGATTTCAGTTCATAAATAATGTTGGTCCAGAAGACTAAACATAGACTCCAAAGACTCCAAAAAAATTAACAAATCATTTTTTCATTTAGACCATACTGAATATTCAGTATGTCTTTTACAAGTAAAAATTACTTCTATGCCATGAAAACAGTATGTTCCGTGGCATATGATATGGAGAATTTTTTATAGCATGAGTTTATTCATCCATAGTTTTGGATGAGAGTTAAAGAAATTTAGAGAAAAAGTGTTTTAATCATCATATGTAATTAGTTTTGTCAGAATACAGAAATAGTTGAAATATAGTTTTTATACAAGTTTTATAAAACTATATAAATCTTCCCAATGATCATAAATCTGTTTTCATTACAGACTTAATGTTTGGGTTTTTTTTTTAATTCAGGCAAATAAGATTTGATTTAATATTAAAAGTTTTAATTGTTCTGTCAAGGTACCATTTTACATTCCAACCACATTGCTTTTTTACTCAGTCAGAATTTCTGCCTTTTAAATGAGTATTTAGACTACTTGGAGATTGTTCCTTCTGAACCTTTTGAGTGTCCTTTTTTTCTTTGGCCTCAGATAATTTCCTGACACATAAGCATTGTCCCATACTCAGATAAAGAATTCAGGGGATCCTCTACAGATCTCTTAAATTCTCTGAAAGCTCCTTTTCAGGTATTCTGGCCTCTACACCTTTTTTTTTTTAACTGAGATACAATTGTCATATAGCACTGTGTAAGTTTAAGGTGCACAACCTGTCTAATTTAATACACTTACATAAGTGCAATATGATTACCACTGTAGTGTTAGCTAACACCTCTATTATATCACAATTATTTTTTATGATGGCAACCAAGTAAGATCTAGTCTTTTAGCAACTTTGAAGTTTATAATACAATATTGTTGAATACAATCCCAATGCTGTGCATTAGGTCTCCAGAACTGAGGTACTAATTGCAAGTATATATACTTAAACAACATCTTCCCAATTCCCCCACCCCCAGTCCCTAGCAACCACTATTCTACTCCATGTTTTACAAGGTAAGCTTTTTTCTATTCCACATATAAGTGACATCTTGCAGTATTTGCTTTGCTCTGACTTATCTCACTTAGCATAATACCCTATATAGTTTAGCCTCTTAGCCCACCTGATTTCTCAGCTTTTTCTCCTCAACTCAGGGGTACCACTGACATTCATCTGGGTTCTTCCTCCTTCTGCCATGGCCTGGAAATTCTCAGGTGGTAAACTGGGGCAAACACAGGATTCACCACACTTGTTTCTCCTCTCTCAGAGAATCCTAACCTTTGTTGTTGGCTGTTTCGCGTCTTGATAAACCATTGTTTCATGTATTTTATCCAGTTTTTCATTGTTTAAGCAAGAGAGTAAACCTAGTTCCCTATTACTGTAAAAAGTCTCCCACCTTAATTTCTGACAGGAAAATTAAAATGAGCACCTGCACTGATTAAAGCAGTTCATCTTCCCAGTTGATGAACAAACATTTGATTGCCTTCAGCTAATTCCATGATGCTTCTCACTACCACTAATAGCCAGTCTCACCTTTGCTCCAACTGGATGGTGACCTGCACCTAGCAATGGCCATTCACCATGCCTCCTGCTCTTCCTCACCTTGACTAGAAACATTCTAGCCTCCAAGACTTAGGAGAAAGGCACACAGGTGAAAGAAGACTCCAGAGCAATCTCAATCTATATAATTTAAAGCTCCCTTGCCCTTGACAATTGATTTGATTGTCATCTTCTCTCAGCGTACATATCCCTTGCATACTGTATATAAACTGTCTTTGAGAAAAACCACACGATGTTCAGTTTTTCATGACTTATTCCCCCTCTGTCCAAGGCCCTCCTCTATCATTTACAGCCCAAGAGGAGCACAGACTATGGTTCCTATGCCCCTGCAGTTCCCACCGACCACCAGCGGATCCACTTGGTATTACAAGGGTCCTCAGTGCACAACTAGGGAGAAGCCAAAACACATTCCCAGGCTCTGATAATGTTCCCCTCAACAGTGTCCTTTGGCCTATAACCACAGGGGTGAACAACTGGAACTCAGGTAGACCTCAGGTGATCCATTGGGGGAAGATTCCTGAGCAGTCATTAAAAGTAGGCTTGGGGCATGAAAGCAAACCCACGCATTTGCACAGGGAATTCTATGGTCCTGGAGAGCCTGGAGCAGGAGTAGAAGTGGGGAGGCAGGAGAATGGAAGCTCCTGGTTTGGAGATGTTCTGGCCCAGTGAGGAAGTGGTGAATGGAGGACAGGGCACCCAGAGTAGGGGTTCTAGTCGCCCAGTTCTAAGAGTGGTAGTGCCCCATTGTAAAACTCTCATTAAAGAACCATATCAAAATGTATCTAAATAGTTAAGGGGCACCTGGGTAGCACAATTGGTTAAGCACCCAACTCTTAATCTCAGCTCAGGTCATAATCTCACCATTCCTGAGTTTGAGCCTTGCATGAGTCTCTTCACTAATGGTGTGCAGCCTGATTGGGATTTTGTCCCTCCTTCTCTGTGTGCCTCCCCTGCTTGTGCTCTTTCTCAAAATAAATAAATAAACTTAAAAAAAATTTTAAATATATAACTATTTAAATACTTCTGTTAAGAAACCTTGCTCTCTCTGTACCCAATGTAAATTGCTTGGAAAAATCAGACTCATAAGTTTAGTGACAACAAGTAATTTTATCTAAAAAAACCCTGAATATTTCAGCAGAAAAATTTCCCCCTCACTGGTCAAGTGGGTTTCTGGCACTGACTAAAATAACAAAGAAGTGTCTAGGGAACAGAAGAAATAAAATATACCTCTTGAAAAACAAAGTATTGGAAATCCATTCTAACCAGTATTTGTCTACAAGAGATGCAGTTATATTTGTCTGCAGTGAATTGGTCCCAGGCATGAGTCCCGTAATTGGGCTCAGACATGCAGTGATGTTCTCACATGGACGCGAGTCCTAAAGGGAGAGACAGTGAGACTGTGAAATGTCACAGGAAGGTAAAGCAATGCTGTGTGCCAAGGGGTTCCTTCAGTCCATTTCACCCCCAATTTCTCAAACTTCACTAGCATGTAAGTGTGTCATGTGAAAATAAAAAGAAATCTTCCAGAGAAAAATCTGACCCTATCCTGCCAAGATAATTCCTGACTAGATTTGTTTATATGTATTTGCAGCTGACTAAAAGGTAATTTATTATTTCTTTTGGGTGAGTAGAGGTTTTTCTTTTGGACAATCTGAAAAGGTTTTTTTTTAATAAATTAACAAGATCTTTTCATTGCCTTGGGCCCATAACAAACTTGAGAGATTTGTTTATATGTTTCTCATATGATATTATTACATAAAATTCATAAACCAAACAGGAAGCTTAGGTTCATTAACCTGTGACAAAAGGGAAAAGGTTGTATCTGAAACAAATTTGGAAAATTTCAAAAATGTAATATAATTTTGCAACATATTACAGTGACAGTAAAAGCCAAAAACTAGGTTTGATTAAAAGTCACAACAGCAACACAAACTTATATTTCACAGAGAAAACCTACTTCCTATCTTCAGAGGGAGAAATACAGAGAAGGCAGGAATTTTCAAAGAGAAAAATTATCAGAAATTATCTGTGAACTCCAGCTGGACATGCATATTGCTTGTGTCCAATATGCATTAATTCTCACTGAAATTTAAATGAGTCCTACCAGAAAATTGGCAACGTGGAGATATTAAAGTATAAAATACGTGTTTGATTTGTGCAGGAATTTGGACTTGTTCTGAGGCCGAAAAAGATAATAGGACTTAAGAAATTACTAGCATTTAAGTGAGCAGGTCTATTTGTATGCAGAAAAGACTATTACAGTAGTTAATCCTGAAGGGAAGTAGTATGTCAAACTGCTTAGAAAAAGAATCAGGTGTATGCTTTAAGGAATTAGGATTTGTTCAAAGGGTCTTTAGGTAACTGTTAGGCTGAAATGAGACAAAATGCACAATGCCGTGAAAATTATAGAACCGAACCCATTGGTTCCCTTCCCACGTTGTCAACGCCTTGACTCATATCCAGACCTGCTCATTTGGAAGGTAAAGCACACCAAGGAGGAATCTCAACTGCAAATATCACCCCACCTATATCCTGACACCCCAAAATATGTCCCTTTCACAAAAACTACAGAACATTTATGAACAAAGTTGAAAAGGACACAAAGAAATAGAAAAATACTCCATGCTCAAGGATTGGAAGAACACTGTTAGAATGTCGATACTACCCGGAGCAATCTACACTTTTAAGGTAATCACTATCAAAATACCACCAGCATTTTTCACAGAGCTAGAACAAACAATCCCAAAATTTGTGTGGAACACAAGACCTTGAATAGCCAAAGCAATCCTGAAAAAAGAAAAGCAAAGCTGGAAACATCCCAATTCTGGACTTCAAGCTGTATTACAAAGCTGTAGTCATCCAAACAATATGGTACTGACACAAAATCGACACATAGATCAATGGAATAGAATAGAAAACTCAGAAATGGACCCACAAGTATATGGTCAATTCATCTTCGACAAAGCAGGAAAGAATATCCAATGGAAAAAAAGTTTCTTCAACAAAAGTTGTTGGGAAAACTGGACAACAACATGCAGAAGAATGAAGGTGGACCACTTTCTTACACCATATATAAAAATAAATTCCAAGTGGAGAAAAGACTTAAATGTGAGCTAGGAAATCATCAAAATCCTAGAGAAGAACACAGGCAGCAACCTCTGACCTTGGCCACAGCAACATCTTGCTAGACATATCTTTGGAGGCAAGGGAAACAAAAGCAAAACTGAGCTGAGACCTCATCAAGATAAAAACTTCTGCACAGCAAAGGAAACAATCAACAAAACTAAAAGGCAGCCTACAGGATGGAAGAAGATATTTGCAAATGCTATATCTGGTAAAGGGTTTGTATACAAAATTTATAAGAAACTTATCAAAGTCAACACCTGAGAAACAATCTAGTGAAGAAATGGGCAGAAGACATGAATAGACATTTTTCCAAAGAAGACATCTAGATGGCTAACAGACACATGAAAAGATGCTCAACATCACTCATCATCAGGGAAATACAAATCTAAACCACAATGAGATACTACCTCACACCTGTCAGAATGGTTAAAATGAACAATTCAGGAAACAACAGATGTTGGTGAGGATGCAGTCTCTTGCCGTGTTGGTGGGAATGCAAACTGGTACAGCCACTCTGGAAAACAGTATGGCGTCTCCTCAAAAAGTTAAAAAAAGAACTACCCTATGATGAATCGTTAAAGAAAATGTGATATATATATATATATATATATATATATATATATATATATATATATATAATGGAATGGAATATTATTCAGCCATCATAAAGAATGAAATCTTGCCATATGCAAATGACAGATGGAAATAGAGAGTGTTATGCTAAGTGAAATAAGTCAGTCTGAGAAAGACAAATGCCATATGATTTCACTCATATATTGAATTTAAGAAACAAAAGAGATGAATATAAGGGAAGGGAAGGAAAAATAAAATAAGATAACAGAGTGGGAGGAAAAACATAAGGGACTCTTAACTAAGAGAACAAAAGCAATAGTCTTCTGGTTAGTCAGGTGAGATGCTATGAGAGACAGTGTACGGGACTGTTCTCTTGGAGGGACAGCAAGATGGCAGTGTTAGCCACGGTGTCTTTGATCAGAAAGGTGATCAGCATTGCGAAAGCCCCAGGAGCTGTTGGTCCCTACAGTCAAGCTTTGTTAGTCAACAGTACTATTTACATTTCAGGACAGGTAGGCATGAACCTTCCAGTGGACAGCTGGTGCTAGGAGTGATGGCAGAAGAAACCAAACAAGCCCTTGTCAACATGGGTGAAATTCTGAAAGCTGCAGGTTGTGATTTCACTAAAATGTAAAGACAACTGTTTTGTGGGCTGACATAAATGGCTTCAAAACCATCAATGAAACCCACAAGCAACATTTCAAGAGTAGCTTTCCTGCTAGAGCCACTTACCGGGTTGCTGTTCTGCCAAAGGAGGCCATGTGGAGACTGAAGCCAGTGGCTGTCCAAGGACCTCTCACAACAGCATCGCTGTAAGTGGGTCCAGCATTATTTAGTCTGGAATTATAATAATGTTTTTAAATTAACTTCTTAATTTTTACAGCTGATGTTGGAAAGTGCACGTCTGACTAAAACATTTGAAGTTATTGTGGAAATACCCTATAATAAGGGGGATTGAGCATGAATTGAAGATCAGAGGACAAATCCTGTTACCGGTGTTATAAACCACCCTTAAGTACACTCATGTGACTGCGTGTGGGAAAAGACACTCATTACATACTTACTCTCATAAATAATAGTAAAGGGAAATAACGTGCAGGAGAGATGAGTTACTATTCCTGATAAATAGTAAAGCGCACACCTCGTTCAATTAAATTCTATTAATTTAATGACATGAAATACTTTGTTCTCACATCAGCTATCTACTTCTGCTTTCACTTGAGTAAAATTGAAGTACTGGAGTTTGAGTGGTAGAAGTAAAGAAGACAAAAGCGGACCAAAATTTTAAGAGATAATATTTTTTCTAATGGAAATAAAATAAACATGCAGTTTTGAATGAATGAATGAATGAATGAATGAAAACAATAGTCTTCTATTTCTGGCCAAGATGAAATAGCAGATCAGATTTACCCTCCTGCCTAAAGCAACCAAGAATACTAAATGAAGTTGTTTGGAACAACGATTTTAAAGACACCGAGCGTCAGACAGTGAAGGGCAGTGATCCCTAAGAGATAATAAACATCCTTGGGGCTGTCCCAGTTTACGGCTTTAAGAGTTTCCAGACCCCAGTGCAGAAAGGCACAACCTGAGGGCAAGGTCTCCTTGAGTTGAGGAGAAGCAAGCAAGATTCTGGGGAGATGAAGGAGGCTAGAACTGGCCATGTAGAGGGTTAAAGAAATCTTCTCACTGAAGAGAGAAATCTGGGAATGTGCAGATGGTTCTCTTTAAGTACTCAGCCAAGTACTGATCAGCACCTGTAGGTGAGCAAACAATCTGAAGCCAGAAAAAGAACCACCTGGAAGGATTAAAGAGAACAGCACTCGAGGCACTCACAGACCTGGAACAGTGTCTGCTCCCACCAGCCAGACTGGAAAACTTCCTAATTCATGGGGCATCAGATGGGATTTGCCTTAGTTGTGGGGAACGATTAGCCTTTGACTATATGCTCCACTGGTCCTACGAGACCTGAAAGAATCAAATACACGTATCAGGGTTTAATTGGAGAACCAGGACCACAGTGACTAATACGGAGTGAGGGGTTCCTTATAGGGTTTAAACTTAATTGTCGGAGAAGCTGGGGAAGGAAAACTCCGGAAGGGGGTAGCTGGAGGACCCGAGAAACACCTCTAAGCCGGAACCACAGGGAGAGCTGGTGCAGAAGTCTATGCAAAGCTGCTGTGTCTGTAGCCGCCTGCTGGCCAGGTGGAGAGTGTTGTAGGTCAGCTGGGTCAGAGGGAGGGAACAGGTCGCGCTGCAGAGTGGAAGCAATCAGGGAAAAACTAGAACCCACGAAGACCAGCCAGAATTCACAAAGACAAAGTAACACCGACAAGGACAAGCAGGAATATGCGTCTTTTCCCATGACACCTCCAGAGACCAGCACCCGCGGGGCTGCCCAAGTGCCTGGCCCAGGACTTGGAGAGGCGGCAGGAGGAGCAGCAGCAAAGTCAAATGCAGCTGCACACCGAGCTGCAGCTGTAGTGCAAGCCTCAGCGCTGCCCCAGCCCAAGGAAGTGGATTACAGATCAGCCGCCACATGCACGAGCTGCAGCGGCACCGCAACCCTGCAAGAGTCGCCGGTGTCACTGTCGTTGCTTCCTCTACCTTCCAAATTACTGCACACATTTCTCCTGTGCCCAGTCCGCACCCAGAATCATACGGGAAACGCGATGCCAGCGTCATTTTTTTTCTCACGGACACAACTCATTCTATCTTATTTCTCGTATCTGTAATAGCAAATTCTTATTTGGTCTCCTTTCCTATCCTAACATCCCCCATATCCTCTAAGTTAATGCTTCTAATGCACAGGTAAGAATCACCTGGGAATCTTCTTAAAAAGTATATTCCAATACAGTAGGTCCAGGATGGGGCCTGCGATTCTGATGTCTGACATGCCATGTCTTTACGCAATGAGAACCCCACAAGTGAAAATGCCGTGGTGGCAGTTTTCAAACTGTGTTCCATGGGGCCCCAGGTTCTTCACAGATGCTGATAGCGCACAGGTTGGTGGGGAAAGGTCGGGTTTGCCCTATGCATCACCCTAGGCTGCTCTGCTTTTATCTGTTTTATATATCGGAACCTCATGTAAAATCGCATTTGTGGAAAAATATACATGATTTCCCTGGTTTAATAACAGTAACAACAACAAAACCTAAAAATCATTTGAACTTGAAGGTTCGTGAACCTAACTGCAAAATTCTCTTGGCATTGTTTTTGAAGAAAAAATAAATAAATACTCCATTCCGCTTATCTGCACTACATTATAAAACAAATTATAAAAGCCAAATTTTCCTCAATACGTTTAATAGATTTACTGACTGCCCATTACAACCTTGAGCTAATCACAAAGAAACTTCTTAGAGATTTTATTTCTGTACCTAAGTTCAATTCCACAAATATCCATGGAGTGCTAAGTATGTTACCGATGCAGTGCCTTAGGAGACAAAAGGATTCAGTCACAGTTTCAGTATTCAAAGAGATTTGCTTCCTATTAGGAAGAATAAAACAATTTACTATAAAACATGAAAGTGAAAGGGGTGCCTGGATGGCTCAGTTGGTTAAGCATCCGACTTCAACCCAGGTCATGATCTCACCCTTCATGAGTTCAAGCCCCGCGTGCAGCTCTGTGCCAACAGCTCAGAGCCTGGAACCCGCTTCAGATTCTGTGTCTCCCTCTCTCTCTGCCCCTCCTCTGCTCACACTCTCTCTCTGTCTCTCAAAACTGAATGTTAAAAAAAAATTTTTTTTTAACCATAAAAAGTACAAAGTACAAAGGTTCAGGAGTTCAGGAGAGAAATTGTCTCTATTTGCGATGACCAGGAGCTCCTAGAGCAGTTGCCCCAGACAATGAGCATTGCTACACAGGGTTTCCAGGAGGCGGCCCTAGCAGAGTAAGGACTGAACTGGCTGCCCTCACAGTTGCAGGAAGGGAGCATGAGTTGTATGTAGTCCCTGCTGTTTCCCTGCCGTGAGGCTAGGCGGCATGGGTGTCCAGCACGGGGCATCACTTTCAGTGGCCCACTTGTAGCATGCATGGACAAGGAGGCTACAGAACTGCTTGAGGTCACGTCCTAAGTACCAAGGGAGGTCAGCGGCCAACCCTAAGTACACTTACTAGCAGGAAATGGGAATGAGGATGGGAGTCAGGCAAAATTCTTGGCAGGCACCACCAATGCAGTGGCTCTGAATCTCTGCCATCACCTATTTATAAGATTTCTGTGTGTCTCTGGCTGATTTGTCCCTTTTCTCATTCAAACTAGCTTCAGGTGATAGTTCTAAAATGCAACCACCTTCTGAAAATTAGAGCCTCATGATGATTTTGAAATTCTGATATGGAAAAGTTTAAGTGGATTCAAAATCTATTAACACTAGGGGCGCCTGGGTGGCTCAGTCGGTTAAGCGTCCGACTTCAGCTCAGGTCATGATCTCACAGTTCATGGGTACAATCCTTGCCTTGGGCTCTGTGCTGGCGGCTCAGATCCTGGAGCCTTCTTCAGATTCTATGTATGTTTCTCTGTCTCTGCTCCTCCCCTGCGTGCTCTCTCTCTTACTCTCTCTCAAAATAATAAATAAAATAAATAAAATGGTTTTTTTATTAAAATAAATAAAAATGTTTTTTAAAAATCTATTAACATTAAACATTATTTCAATGTTTCTCATTTCTGAAGGAAAAAAAGGAAGAGCTGCTTTAAATACAGTTTCAACTGTTATAAATACTTAATTTGAATGCTTTAAAATGGTTTTAAGGGGTGCCTGGGTGGTTCATTTGGCTGAGCTTCCAACTCCTGATTTCAGCTCAGGTTCATGATCTCAAGGTCATGAGATCAAGCCCCACATCAGCTGAGCCATGCTCAGCACAGACCTGCTCAAGATTCTCTCTCTCTTTCCCTCTGCCCCTCTCCCCCACTCACTCTCTGTCTCTAAAATGAAAAATAAATGGCTTTAATTTTTAAAATCACATACCTATGTCAACAATTCTTCTTTGATGGTGACTATCAAGAAAAATGAAGAAATCATTATCCAAAAGTATTAATCAGGAATTAAATATAGCCACTGAAAACATAAAACCTAATTTTAAAATGTTATGTTCAGGGAAACAAGTACAAGTTTCTAATTAAAAACCCTGAAAGATTGTATTTGAAAATTTTAAGCACACTCAATAGCTAATATCTACAATATATGTAATTATATCATATAAATGTAATGGATCTTTTCACTAAACATGATAAAAATGTCTCCAGGTCCCCTCCTGTTTACTCCAGGGTACTATACATTATAATTTTATAATTGTTTTAAAGGCTTATTTGTTTTGATAGAGGAAGCAAGAGAGTGTGTGAGAGTGAGTGTGCACAAGCTGGGGAGGGGCAGAGAGAGGGAGAAAGAGAATCCCAAGCAGGATCCACACTCAGCACAGAGTCTGACACCGGACTCAATCTCACAACCATGAGATCAAGACCTGAGCAGAAATCAAGAATCAGATGTTTAACCAACTGAGCCACCCAGATGTCCCAATATAATTTTTTGTGTAGTCCATAATGTTAAAAAAGAAAATGGTCATTAAGGACTATTTTTGAGAGTAAAGATTAGGAATGCACATTTCTTTAGGGTCAGAAAGACACAAAGGAATCTGGCAGCTCTAATTCTCTATATCCCAATAGGCTGACAATATCATGAAGGATATTGACCACTAAGACCCCTACATGAGGACTATTCTCCAGCTCCACATCTGAGGCAAATCCATCCAATGCAAATGATAGTGAGTAACAGCTAATATTTGTTCCCTCACATGATCAGTCTTCCTCTGAAAAGATCAATTGTCTTAACAGAGTTCTTTAAAAGTTGTAAATTCAAAACTGCATTTTACAAAGATGCATCTGGCTAGGACTATACATGATGCAGTACAAAGAGGGAGAATCTACAGAAGGAAAGAAAAGTAGTGTGCTATTGCAACAGTCACAGGGAAAGAAGGAAGGCCTAGCAGAAGAGTGTAGAGTAAGCATGGAAAAGAGAGAACTGATTCTTGAGACACTTTGCAGACAGAATCTCCTGATGGTTTGAAGGATGATAAAATTGAATTAAGAGAAAAGGAAGAGCTTATTTGAGGAGGAGAATGATATTCTCGGATTCAAACTTGTTGAATTAAGTCCCAGGGGACCACAATATAAACCATTCAGCGAAAAGATAAAAATATTATTTCCAAATAAGAGGAGAAGCATCTTCAACTATACAATATAATTTTCACACAGAAAAAAGGACAAGTTGAAGTGTTAGTAAATAATCGTAATTCAGACAATAATAATTCTGATAATGGTTTTTGAGATTCAAAAAGCATTTTCCACGTTTTGTGCTTTTCCTTTGGACAAGTTTGTAATACCCTGACTTTCCTGGCTGTACACTTAGCTTGCACATCAGCTCACATAGGCAACATATAAAGGCACTGAGAAATCTGTTGGACTGCAATATGCTTTAAAAATTTTTTTCACGCCTGAAATCTTTTCCATTTGTAATATTTTCTTAAAATGATTTTTCCTTTTAAATATAGCAAGCACTCAAGGTAATGATATTAGCTCTGAACAAATAATACAGTACTTGGAAAAAATATACTCAAATTTCCTCCTTATGAAGTACTTCTTTCAAATATTGCCTCCGTGAACTGAAAATTAAACAGTACGTTAGCTTTTGTATTACAGACAAATGTAAAAATAATTCACTATCCTGCTGCATATTAGCAGCAGGGGAAAATGGTAAAATAAAATCTTCAGAAAATTTTTAAAGCTCTTGATTGCATTGCAGATGTGATAAGTGTGACCCGAAATCCAGCAATACTGAACTTTCTTCCTTCTCAGTGGTGTGATTAAAATGGCACTGAAAGAAACATCCTTCAATTTGCATCCTTGACCAGGACAAATGACTACACTGAGGCAAAATACCATGATCCCTATCAAAGCCTTTTCTCCCTAGGGGCTTAAACTGTCATAGAGAAAAATGAATATAAATTCTTCATGAATTGCAGACACATTACATATTTCATAAGACATAAAAGAGGCAAGAAATGTACTTTTGTTGAAATTGTGGCCTGATCATTACAATCTTTTTTTCATATATTATACTATTCAAAGGGATAATTACATTTTCTTTGTTGAAAAAAAAAATATGGAACAAGACAAAAAATTTACCTTCTGTGACCGTGTAATAGTTTTGCCATTCTAAACTATTGAAGTGGCCACATAGCTGGGAGGAAATGGAGGAAGAGTCTGATAACTGATCATTTTAATCTATTTTGTTTAGTATAGGATTAGTCACCAGAAAAACTAAATGTTTTAAACTAAATTGCTAAATTTTGAGGAATGTTTATGTATGTTAACTAAAATGTATACACATATAACTGTGCTCAAAAGGGCTTCATATTTAGCTTAGTGCTCTGCTATTATTATTTTCTTGAAATTCTTCTTAATAATTTTATCTTTGAGTTTGTGTTTTGTTAGTGGAGTCTGACTGGACAAAGGAGCAATGTGTGTGTCTGCTGTTGCTTGTTGCCCCATCTCATATGGACTTTACAATGCCCCATGAAGATAGAATTCCAGAGGACAAATGACAAGTGATGATTCAGTGAGACTCAGTGTGAAGTAAGCATGTTACCTCCAGGTATGAATAAGCATGGGCCCCCATAGCCTCAAAAGTCACACTCTCCATCTTAATCATAACTTGCTTCAAACACAGAAAGGAAGCAATGTGTATCTAAGAAACATTAGTGGCCAAGGAACACTATCATATCCTCTCCTCGTTGTATTACTTCCATGCATTGGTTCCTCAAAAAATTGAAAAAAGAACTACCCTATGACCCAGCAATTGCACTACTAAGTATTTATCCAAAGGACACAAAAATGCTGATTTGATGGAGTGCGTGCACCCCAATGTTTACAGCAGCTCTATAAACAATAACCAAATTATGGAAAGAGCTCAAATTTCCATCATCTGATGAATGGATAAAGAAGATGTGGTACATATATACAATGGAATACTCCTCAGCAATCATGAAGAATGAAATCTTGCCATTTGCAACAATGTGGATGGAACTAGAGTGTGTTATGCTAAGCAAAATAAGTCAGAGACAGATAACTATCATATGATCTCACCCATATGCGGAATTTGAGAAACAAAACAGATGAACATAGGGAAGGGAAAGAAAAATAAAATAAAAACAGAGAGGGAAGCAAACCATAAGAGACTCTTAAATATAGAGAACAAACCGAGGGTTGCTGGAGGAGAGGTGGGTGGGGAGATGGGCTAAATGGGTGACCAGCATTAAGGAGAAATTGTTGGGATGAGCCCTGGGGGTTATATGTAAGTGATGAATCGCTGGGTTCTACTCCTGAAGCCAACACTACACTGTCTGTTAACTAACTTGAATTTAAATAATAATTTTTTAAAAAAAGAACAAAATACATATGCATGCATGAGCTACAAAATACACAGTTTATAATATCAATTATTCTGCATACAAGATAAATGTTCTTACATTTGCATTTAAAACTAGCATTGCACAATATAAATATGAACAATAAATTATAATACTTAATATTAAATTTAAATATAACAATTTTAATTTTAATTTTTCTTTGCTTAGAACAAGATTGAATAACAAATTTAAAATGCCAGGACAATTCAAAAGACTTTGAAAGAAACAAAAAGCTTTATATATACCTTTAATGACACTTTTCTCTTGCTTTATGAACAATGGCTCCACATTATGTGGCCAACCCTGCTGGAATGGAATCTTATGATGTGACTTTCTTGTGTCTTTTCTAGTTCAGCATAAGCTGTTATGAAATTCATCCATTTTTTAATAAAAGAAAGGGTAAGAACCATATGAGCCTGTCAATAGATGAAGAAAAAGCATTTAACAAAATACAGCATCCACTCTTGATAAAAAAAAAAAAAACCCTCATCAAAGTAGGGATAGATGGAACATACCTCAACATCGTAAAGGCCGTATATGAAAGACCCACAGCTCATGTCATCCTCAATGAGGAAAAACTGAGAGCCTTTCCCTTATGGTCAGGAGCATTACAGGGATGTCCACTCTCACCATTACTATTTAAAACAGTACTAGAAGTACTATAGTCTAGAAGTCTCAGTCTGAGCAATAAAACAACAAAAAGAAATAAAAAAAAATCCAAATCGGCAAGGAAGAAGTCAAACTTTCACTATTTGTGGAGGACATGTACTCTATGTAGAAAACCCGAAAGACTCCACCAAAAATTTGCTAGAACTAATACATGAGTTCAGCAAAGTCACAGGGTATAAATCAATGTACAGAAATCTCTTGCATGTCTATATACCAATAATGAACCAGCAGAAAATGAAATCAAGGAATCAATCCCATTTGCAATTGCACCAAAAACAATGAGATACCTAGGAATAAACCTAACTAAAGAGAGAAAAGATATATACTCTAAAACTATAGAACACATATGAAAGAAATTGAAGAAGACACAAAGAAATGGAAAAACATTCCATGCTCCTGGATTGGAACAACAAACATGGCCAAAATGTCTATACTACCCAAAGCAATCTACACATTCAATGTGATCCCTACCAAAATACCACCATCATTCTTCACAGAGCTAGGACAAACAATCCTAAAATTTGTATGGAACCGCAAAAGACACAGAATAGCCAAAGCAATCCCGAAAAAGAAAAACAAAACTGAAGGCATCATGATTCTGGATTGCAAGCTATATTACAGAGCTGTAGTCATCAATAGAGTATGGTAGTGGCACAAAAACAGACATACAAATCAATGGAACAGAATAGAAAACCCAACAATGGACCCACAAACATATGGTCAACTTATCTTCAACAAAGCAGGAAAGAATATCCAATGGAAAAAAGACAATCTCTTCAACAAATAGTGCTGGGAAACTGGACAGCAACATGTAGAAGAATGAACTTGGACCACTTTCTTATACCATACACAAAAATACATTCAAAATGAATGAAATACCTACATATGAGACAGGAAGCCATCAAAATCCTGGAGGGTAACACAGATAGCAACCTCTTTGACCTCAGCCATAGCAACATCTTACTGTACACATCTCCAGAGGCAAGGTAAATAAAAGCAAAAATGAACTATTCGGACCTCATCAAGATAAAAAGCTTCTGTACAGTGAAGGAACCACTCAACAAAACTAAAAGGTAGCCTACAGAATGGGAGAAGATATTTGCAAATGACATATCTGATAAAGGGTTAGTATCCAAAGTCTACAAAGAACTTGTCAAACTCAACACCCAGAAAATAAATAATCCAGTTAAGAAGTAGACAGAAGATATGAATAATAGACACTTTTCCCAAGGTATCCATATGGCTAACAGACATATGAAAAGATGCTCAACATCACTTATCATCAAAGAAATACAAATCAAAACCACAATGAGATATCACCTTGCAGATGTCAGAATGGCTAAAATTTACAACCCAAGAGATAACAGGTGTCAGTGAGGATGTGAAGAAAGGGGAACCCTCTCACAGTGTTGCTGAAAATGCAAACTGGTGCAGCCACTCTGGAGAAGAGAATGGAAGTTCCTCAAAAAGTTAAAAATAGAACTACCCTATGACCCAGTAATTGCACTATTAGGTAATTCCCCAAAGAATACAAAAATACAGATTTGAAGGGGTACATGCACCCAAAGTTTATAGCAGCATTAGCAACAATAGCCAAACTATGGACAAAGCCCAAATGTCCATCAACTGATAAATGGATGAAGATGTGGTATGTATATATATGTATATGTGTATATATATGTATATATATGTATATGTATATGTGTATATATATATATATATATTTATATTTATAATGGAATATTATTCAGCCATCAAATAGAATGAACTCTTGCCATTTGCAATCACATGGATAGAACTAGAATGTATTATGCTAAGTGAAATAAGTCTGGCAGAGAAAGACAAATACCATATGATTTCACTCATATGTGGAATTTAAGAAACAAAACAAATGAACATATGGGAAGGGAGAGAAAATAGAGAAGAGAGGGAAACAAACTACAAGGGACTCTTAATGACAGAAAACAAAGTACAGGTTGATGAAAGGACATGGCTGGGGGATGGGCTAGATGGATGATGGATACTAAGGAGGGCACTTGTTGGAATGAGCACTGGGTGTTGTATATAAGTGATGAATCACTGAATTCTACTCCTGAAATCAATATTGCACTATATGTTAACTAACTAAAATGTAAATTGAAAAAAACGGGGGAAATAAATTAATTAATTAATTAATTGAGTTTACATTTCCTGTATCCCTGTATCCTATGTTAGCAGTCCTTTTAATTTTAGCCAATCTGATGTGAAGTGATACCTGTGTATCACTTTATTTTTTTAATATAATTTATCGTCAGATTGGTTTCCATACAACACCCAGTGCTCATCCCAACAAGTGCTCTCCTCAATGCCCATCACCCACTTTCCCCTCTCCCCCACCCCCCATTAACCCAAAGTTTGTTCTCAGTATTTAAGAGTCTCTTATGGTTTGCCTCTCTCTCTCTCTGTAACTTTTTCCCCTTCCCCTCCCCCATGGTCTTCTCTTAAGTTTCTCAAGATCCACATCTGAGTGAGAACATATGTATGGTATCTTTCTCTGACTGACTTATTTCACTTAGCTGATACCCTCCAGTTCCATCCACGTTGCTGCAAATGGCATGATTCCATTCTTTCTCATTGCCAAGTAGTATCCCATTGTATATATAAACCATATCTTCTTTATCCATTCATCAGCTGATGGACATTTAGGCTTTTTCCATAATTTGGCTATTGTTGAAAGCACTGCTATTAACATTGGGGCACATGTGCCCCTATGCATCAGCATTCCTGTATCCCTTGGGTAAATTCCTAGCAGTGCTATTGCTGGGTCATAGAGTAGTTCTATTTTTAAATTTTTTTGGAACCCCCACACTATTTTCCAGAGCAGCTGCACCAGTTTGCATTCCCACCAATAGTGCAAGAAGGTTCCCATTTCTCCACATCCTTGCCAGCATCTATAGTCTCCTGATTTGTTCATTTTAGTCTTCTGACCAGCATTAGGTGGTATCTCAGTGTGGTTTTGATTTGTTTTTCTCTGATGATGAGTGACATTGAGCATCTTTTCATGTGTCTGTTGGCCATCTAGATGTCTTCTTTGGAAAAGTGTCTATTCATGTCTTCTGCCCATTTCTTCATGGATTATTTGTTTTTCGGGTGTGGAGTTTGGTGAGTTCTTTATAGATTTTGGATACTAGCCCTTTATCCAATGTGTATTAATTTAAATTTGACTTTTCCTGATTATTAGTGAGTTTGGCCATAATTTCAGCTTTTGTTGGTGGTTTGGATTTGCTCTTTTATTCATTGTCTAGTCACGTGTGTTATATTGCTTGTCTGTTAATATAAGAAATAGACAATACACCAAATAGTTCTATCTGTTTTGTTAGTTGTATTTTTCCCATATATTAAATATTTTTTTTAATTTACTGTTTATTTACTGTTGACAGAGAGAGAGACAGACAGAGCACAAGCAGAGTAGGTAGGGGCAAAGAGAGATGGAAACACAAAATCTGAAGCAGGCTCCAGGCTCCAAGCTGTTAACACAGAGCCTGACATTGGGCTCGAACCCATGAGCCGTGAGATCATGACCCGAGCCAAAGTCAGACACCCAACTGACTGAGCCATCCAGGTTCCCCTTTACCATATATTTTAATACTTTTTAATCAAATATCTTATCTAAGTTTCTAGATTTATTTAAGAAGATCTTCCACAAACCTAGACTGCACACACATCCTAGATTTTATTGTAGGGGTTTTATTATCCTATTTTTTATACTTGATTTGTCACATATGATGGATTCCCAATTGTTAAATAATTAAATAAAACATGAGCTTTGTCATTTGATAAATATGTCCTTAAGTATTCCATAGTTTTGTTACTACTACAATTTTTTCATTTACCTTACTGAAGTTTATTACTAGAGTAGAAAACAATACTTACTAGTTTTTTAATTTAGTTAATATTCAGTCATATGGCTCACTAAAAGCCTGAAACTTAATCATAGGACTATTGAAAGCTTCCCTTACCTTAAAATTTACCACTATATTGCTAAGGCTCTTTACTACAATTCTTCTTACCCGGAAAATCATGTTTAGGCATCAAGAAAAAATTACAAGATGTACAAAAAGGGAAAAAACATAGTTTGAAGAGACAGAGCAAGCATTAGAACCAGACTCAGATATGACAGAGATGTTGGAATGCTCAGATGAGGAATTTAAAACGAGTGTGATTGACCCGCTAAGGGCTGTAATGAAAAAAGTAGATCATATGCAAGAACAGGCAGGCAGAGGCATGGGAATTCCAAGGAAGATACATATAGGGAATGCTAAAAATCAAAAACACTGTAACTGAAATGAAGAATACCTTTGATGAGCTGATGAGTAGATCATACATGGCTGAGGAGATAATATCTGTGCTCGAGGATAACTCAGTAGAAACCTCCAAAACTAAAAGGCATACAATGTCTGCTCTCAGACCACAATGGAAGTAACCTAGAAATTAATAACAAAATGATAGCTGGAAAATCCCCAAATACGTGCAGATTAAACAACATACTCCCATACAACACATGTGTTAGAGAAGAAATTTTAAGGAAAATTTTAAAATATTTTAAACTAACTTGGAATGAAAACACAACTTATCAAAATTGGTGGGATGCAGTTAAAAGTGTACTTAGGAGGAAATTTATAGCACTGAATGTACATATTAGTAAAGAAGAAAGATCTAAAATCAACCATCTAAATCCTACCTTAGGAAACTAGAAAAAATGAGATAATTAGATCCAAAGTAAGTTGAAGAAAAGAAATAATAAAAATTAGAGATGCAATTGAAAACAGAAAATCAATAGGCAAAACAACAAATTCAAAAGCTGATTGAAAGGATGAATGAACGTAATAGGCCTGTAGCCAGGGTAACTTAAAAAAAAGAAAGCAGACACAAATTTCCAATATCAGAAATGAAAGAGGGGACAACATTGCAGGTCTCTTTATAAAAATGTATACTAAATGGATAGTTATCCTTTACTACATGGATAATAAAGGAATACGATGAATAACTCTATGCACATAGATTTGATAACCTAGATGAAATGGACCAGTTCTGGGGCGCCTGGGTGGCGCAGTCGGTTAAGCGTCCGACTTCAGCCAGGTCATGATCTCGCGGTCCGTGAGTTCGAGCCCCGCGTCGGGCTCTGGGCTGATGGCTCAGAGCCTGGAGCCTGTTTCCGATTCTGTGTCTCCCTCTCTCTCTGCCCCTCCCCCGTTCATGCTCTGTCTCTCTCTCTGTCCCAAAAATAAATAAACGTTGAAAAAAAAAATTAAAAAAAAGAAATGAACCAGTTCCTTAAAAGACAAAATCTGGCAAAACTCATACAAGAATAGACAATCTAACTACCCAAAGTAATCTAATTCAACCACATCTAA
Organism: Felis catus; assembly: GCF_018350175.1. Lineage (NCBI taxonomy): Eukaryota > Metazoa > Chordata > Mammalia > Carnivora > Felidae > Felis > Felis catus. The sequence goes on along the minus strand of NC_058371.1, from coordinate 69,244,053 downwards.
TGCAATACCTATCAAAATACCAACAGTATTTTTCACAGAACTAGAACAGATAATCCCAACTTTTGTATGGAACCACAAAACACCCTGAACAGCCAAAGCAATCTTCCAAAAGAAAAGCAAAGCTGGAGGCATCACATCTTCAAACTATATTACAAAGCTGTAGCCATCAAGACAAGATGGTACTGGCACAAAAGCAGACACATAGATCAATGGAACAGAACAGAAAACCCAGAAATGGGCCCACAACTCTATGGTCAACTAATCTTCGAGAAAGCAGAAAAGAATATCCACTGGAAAAAAGACAGTCTCCAACAAATGGTGTTGGGAAGACTGAATAGCAACGTACACAAGAATGAAACTGGACCACTTTCTTATACCATACACAAAATAGATTCAAAATGGATGAAACACCTAAAGGGAACCATCAAAATCCTGAAGAGAAAACAGGCAGCAACCTCTTTGACATCAGCCATAGCAACACTTAGCTTTCATTGGAAACATCACTGATTAAAAACTAAAATTTTATCAATTTTCTCCTTCTTAGAATACAAGTTTGGGTGACTGAAAGACCCATGCATGGCTTGGCCAAGATAATCACAATGATCCTTATAGGTATGATTCAATCACCCACAAGGCAAATTGTGAAACCTGCCCGAAACACTAGACGAAACGTTCTGCAACTTATCAACTGAGGCAACTGTGTGCCAAGTTATCTGGGAACACATTCCTAAAATCACTCTAAAACTGAAATAGAACCCCGAGGGAAAACATTAAGATGTGTGATTAAGTGTTTGTGGGTAGCTGTGCACTGAAACATCTTGGAGAATCCCTGCTGTGAATAGAGAAAGAGAAAACATCGGGAAGGAAATGATAGCTAATAAGGGGTGAATGGTCACTGGAGCCAACTTTGATTCCTTTTTTTCTTAACCCAGAACCTATGCCAGGATCATCATTTTTTTCACAAATTTAACCCATAAACCAGTTGCATGGCCTTTTAGCACAATAGATGACTTAGAGTGATTGACTAAGAAAAGAGACCAAGAAAGAGTAAAGGACGCAACACACACACACATACACACACACACAATCTGTCCTACAACAAGTAGACATCATTTTGTCAGTACGCTTTGTTGAAAACGAATTTGTTTCAAAGTAAATATTTGGGGGGGATAATTAAATCTATTGGTATTTTGCCCACATTGTGAATTACATATGACAAGTATGCAATAAAAAAAGAAAAAAAAACTTAGTTACTATAACACCCAAGTGGCAAAGAGTTTACATCTTGTAGCCAGATTATTCTATTCAGCTGGATTCCCATGTTAGTATGCAAGTGAACTGGTAGGAACTGAGGAATAAGATAGATTGCTTCCTTAATAAAAATTACATTTGAAAGTCTAGAAAAAAATGTGGAAGGAAGGAGAATAATGTTATAAATTTAGGCACTAAATCAGGAAAGGAAGTGAGCAAAGTGACACTTGGTGGTCTTGTGGCCAAAAAAAAAAAAAAAAAAGGACTTTAAAGAAAAATGTTTAAGTACCTCAGGTTTTTTGCTTATAGACATATACGGTATTTCCTCTTTCCTGCAAATCACCTGTGAAATAACCAGCAAGTTCTATATAACACACTAATGTTTTTTCTGAAGCAAATTCTTTTGGGGGGAGTTCACAGACAGCAATGAGGGAACAGCTGACATCTGAGTCACCACTGGATTGAAAGCTGCAGGAATTAGTCTCAACAGGCAGTCATCCCAAAATAGGAGAAATAACTTGGGAGAGAGAAAATGTAGACAGAGGGTCCCAGGTGGGTGTTATTGCGGACATCCAGAAGGCAGCTTGGGGACACTAATTACCTGCAGCCGGGGTAAAGGGTACAGGTAGGAGAGTGATGATCCACCAGTTACAAGATGTCTCAGGCCAAAATCTAGGGTGACAGCAGCGGCTGTGAGAAGCAATGAGATTCAGAAAATGTGTTGAAGGCAGAGTTTACAGAAATTGCAGTTGGGCTGGATAGGGCTAGGAGTGAAAGAAAGAGAGGTTCAGGGATGATTCCTGGGTTTTTGGCCTGAGCCACCACCAGTTCATCGCTCTGATGAACTCTTCAGTGACTTTCTAACTTTCCCCTACTTCACTCACCTCCCCCTAGCTTGTGTATGGTTGGCCTCGCTCCAAAATCCCTCCAGGAATTGTGTCCTGTTCACCTCTGCCTCTCCAGTGCCTAGACACGTGCCCGGCATATGGTAGTACTCAGTAGCCATTGAATAAGAGAGGAAGTACTACATTACAAGTCCAGGGCCGAGTGCATTCTATATCAGACTAATCTCAGCGTTTCTAAGAAATGACTAAAGTTATAAAACCATGAAAATAGAGCTCTAGTTTTCTTTTTCAATAAGCTGACTTAATGAACTATATTTTCTCAATTTAGATTTTTTTCTTCTATGCATTTTTCTTAATCGATACTGCCTGCTGCCACTGGATACTTTAAGGTGTCTGTGGGCTATTTTACCACAGAATTAAATGTTTGGTTAGTTCTATTTGATATATCACTTTTCATGGTATTGGAAAAAAATACTTCCAGGCACTCCTCCAGTGGGTATTATTGCCTCCATTTCACAAAGCACGAAACTGAAGGAGCAAAGACTTTAAGTATATTTTTTTATTATTATTTTAGAGACAGAGGGTGTGTGCAAGCAGGGGAGAGGGGCAGAGGGAGAGAGAGAGAATCTTAAGCAGGCTCCACGCTTAGCACACAGCACAACACAGGGCTCAATCCCACCACTGTGGGATCATGACCTGAGCTGAAAGCAAGAGGCAGACAATCAACTGAGCCACCCAGGCACCCCAAAGATGTTAAGCATCTTAATCAAGGCCTCACATTGGTGGAGCTGGGATTCAAGACCACACTACCTGATCACAAAGCCCAACAAGAATAGGAAAGGAAGAAAAAGGGCATCAAAGATAAACTACCAAATCGGCCTTGAGCCTTGATTAGGAAGAAATCACTTACGCAAACTAAAAATCACTGGGGCCTCCATCACCCTAATGTCATAGCTTCTCTCCGCCTAAAATGCCATGATGGTGTGAGAGATAAATCACTAATCACAGTTTTAAAATAAATGTAAATTAATATGCTACCTCTTATAACTTCAGGCTTACAAATGGAGGCTTACATGAGCTAAAAAGACTATTCATGGCAGGTCCTTTGCTGGCCCTAACTACTATTTAGAAAGGAGTCCTCTTCAACATAGATTTCACCATCATGATTTTGTTAAAACCAGATGGTGTACTTCTATCCAGCAGGAAATTGTCATTATATATATATATATATATATATATATATATATATATATATATGCAATGTCCTTGGTGTGCATCTCACCACTCCTCTGAGCAACGCAATGCATAACCTATGACCCTGATTCAGGGCACCATGAGCATGTAAATTAGTTAAGTGTCTCCTCTGATAAAAATGAATATTTCCTGAGTGCCAGCTTCATCTGACACTTACATGTAAAGTGCTCAGAGCTATACCTAGAACACAGTAATTGGTAGCAGAGATTTGTTTGTTACTAACCCACTTGAGCCACACACAAAAAAATTCTACAGGATAGATAATATAGGTTTTTCCACTAAAATGAAATACACACATTCCTAAAAAAAAAAAAAAAAAAATTCACATTCTGCAAAAGTTTGCACTAAACCAACTGTCTAAGCACTGTGGTAATAGAATTAATTAAAATAGCACATTTTTGTTTTTAATAATAATTTATTTGTTTTGAGAGAGACAGAGAGAGTGTGCATGCACACAAGTGGGAGAGGGGCAGAGAAAAAGGGAGAAAGAGAGAATCCAAGCAGGCTGTATGCTGTCAGCTCAGAGCCTGACATGGGGCTTGATCCCACACACCATGAGATCATGACCTGGGCCAAAATCAAAAGTCTGACACTTAACCAACTGAGCCATCCAGGCGCCCCTAAAATAGCATATTTTTTAAACGTGACAAATGCCCAATGTAAAATGAGAGTTTATGTGTGGTTTTCTCCTTCTCAGTAATGTAAGAAAAAAATGCTATAGAAAATACAGGACTTTAACTTTCTAAAAATGTGGAATTGGTGGGACTGATGGGGGTGTAGGAAAGAATGGACAGTCTTTATAGCAATGACCTTCATCAAAGTCAGGAAGAACCATGCAGATAACCATTGCAAGCAAGATCATGTGGTTGAACTTACCCAACCCTTAGAGGGAGCACCAGCTGGCACCAGGCACAGTCCTACCTTCCCCACAGCTGCCTGCACTGGGGTCTTCAGACACTTCACGTTCAGCTGCTGATAACTTAGTGATATGAAACACAAGCGTGGAGAAAATCTCATATGAACCAGCACATTACTGCATTATATTGACAACATTCTTTCATGTACCAATCATGAAAGGCAATTCACATTACACAAACACACATTGTAGCAGAACATTAGTATCATCTTCGATTTACAAAGGAGGAAAGTGACAGTCGTCTGGATGGCTCAGTTGGTTGAGCCTCTGACTTCAGCTCAGGTCATGATCTCGCAGTCTGTGAGTTCCAGCCCCACGTCAGGGTCTGTGCTGAGAGCTCAGAGCCTGAAGCCTGATTCGGATTCTGTCTCCTTCTATCTCTGCCCTTCCGCTGCTCATGCTGTCTCTCTCTCTCTCTCTCTCTCTCTCTCTGTCTCTCTGTCTCTCTGTCTCTCTCTCTCAAAAATAAATAAATATTTAAAAAATATTTTAAGTGCACACTATGATGATTTGATATAGGTATACATTGAGAAAGGATTTACACATGGAATTAATTAATACATCCATCACCTCATGTATTTCATTTTTTCTTTTTTTGATGAAAACTTTTATATTTTACTCTCTTAGCAAATTTCAATTTTTTGATTCAGTGCTATCAACATAGTCACCATGTTATACATTAGATCCTCAGGCCTTATTGATCTTGTAACTGAAGTTTATATCCTTTTACCAGCCTCTCCGTATTTTCCCCACCCCTCAGCCCCCAACCTCTGGCAACTATTTTTCGAGTCTCTGTTTTTAGAGGTTCAACTTTTTATTTTTTCAGATTCCACATATGAACAATATCCTGCAGTATTTGTCTTTCTCTATCTGGCTTATTTCACTTAGCCTAATGCCCTCCAGATTCATTCATGTTGTCACAAATGACAGGATTTCTTTTTTTCTTTTTTTGTTTCTTTTTTTAATTAATTTTTTTAAGGTTTACTTATTTTTGTGAGAGAGAGACAGAGCATGAGTGGGGGAGGGAGGGAGGGAGAGAGAGAGAGAGAGAGAGAGAGAGAGAGAGAGAGAGACGGAATCCAAGGCAGGCTCCAAGCTCTGAGCTGTCAACACAAAGCACGACACAGGTACCAACCTGATAAACTGTGAGATCATGACCTGAACTGAAGTCAGAAGCTTAACTGACTGAGCCACCCAGGCAGGCTCCCAAGGTTTCTTTCTTTCTTAAGGCTGAATAATACTCCATTGTCTATTTATATCACATCTTCCTTATCTATCAATAAACAGTATCCACAGAGTAAAAAGTCAACCCATAAATGAAGAAAATATATTCAAGTCATATATTTGATAAGGTATATCAAATAGAGAGAGAGAGAGAGAGAGAGAGAGAGAGAGAGAGAGAGAGAGAGAGAGAGAATATATAGAGAACTCTTAAAACACAACAAACAACTTGATTCAAAAATGGACAAGGACTTGAAATAGACATTTCTCCGAAGAAGACACACAAATGGCCAATAAGCTCCTGAAAAGATGCTCTATAGAAAGAAAATGCATATCGAAACTACAATGAGATATCACCTCACACCATTAGGATGGCTACTTTCAGAAAAAAAAAACAACAAGTGTTAGCAACAAGTGTTAGGTGGGAATGTAAAATGGTACAGCTGCTGTGAAAAACAGTATGGAGTTTCCTCAAAATATTAAAAATAGAACTATCATATGATTTAGCAATTCCACTGGATATGTACCCAAAAGAATTAAAAGCAGGATCTCAAAGAATTATTTGTATGCCATGTTTATAGCACCATTATTCACAATAGCCAAAACAGGGAAGCATACAAGTGTCCATCCCGCCAATAAGTGGATAAGCAAAATGTGGTATACACACGCAATGAAATGAATATTCAGCTTTGAAAAGGAAGGAAATTCTGCAAAAGTTACAACAGGATGAACCCTGAGGAAATTATGTTGAGTGAAAAAACCAGATACTGCATCATTCTACCTGTAAGAGGTACTTAGAGTAGGTCAAAATCATTGCATAACAAAGTGAATGTATTTAATACCACTGAAGTGTACACTTAAAAATGGTTAACATGGTAAATTTTATTTTATGTATGTTTTAACACAATTTTAAAAGGGTGGAGGAAGAGGGGCGCCTGGGTGGCGCAGTCGGTTAAGCGTCCGACTTCAGCCAGGTCATGATCTCGCGGTCCGTGAGTTCGAGCCCCGCGTCGGGCTCTGGGCTGATGGCTCGGAGCCTGGAGCCTGTTTCCGATTCTGTGTCTCCCTCTCTCTCTGCCCCTCCCCCGTTCATGCTCTGTCTCTCTCTGTCCCAAAAATAAATAAACGTTGAAAAAAAAAAATTTAAAAAAAAAGGGTGGAGGAAGAAAAAAATTCTTAAGACATTTCAGCTGTTCCCATACCTTGGCTATTGTGAATAATGAACTTGGGAACAGTTATCTCTTCAAAATAATGGTTTCACTTCCTTGGATATATACCCAGAAATGGGGTATCTTGGGGAACCTCCATACTGTTCTCCAGGGTGGCTACACCAGTTTACATTCCCACCAACAGTGCACAAATTTCCCTTCTCCTCATCCTCACTAGCATTTACCTCTTGTCTGTTTGGTAATAACCACCCTAAAGATATAAGATGATATCTCACTGTAGTTTTGATTTGCATTTCCCTGATGATTCGTGATGGTGAGCACCTTTTCATGTACCTGTTGGTCATTTGTACAGACTCCTTTGGAAAAACATCTATTCAGGTCTCTAAAGGCCACATTTATAGCAGTTGATTGGATTAGGTGAGACCCTGCATGCCTCCCCTCCGTACATTCTGAGTGCAGAGGGAGCATTCATTACAGCCAAGAGGTGTAACTGGATTGGAAAAATAATCTGGTAATTACTATTGTAAGAGATCCAAGAGCAAAATTCAATCATTACAGCTGATATGATACAAAGGTTAATAATTCTCCTATAAATTGATACTCCAATTTATTCCACATACATATTCTGGTCTAATTTTAGTAGGTTTTATCCTACTTATTCATTGCATTAGAAGCCTTTGAAATTAAGTGCCCACTTCACTACCAGCAGCAGGGGTTGCTGTTCATTCTCTGTCCCGAGGAAATAACTCCTGGGAGGTGGGAAATCATCTATCTTTCTCACAGCTGCTCACCGCACACCCAAAGTATTATGTTGATCTGAAGACGAGAGGTGCCTGTGCCCCGCTTCCTGCCTCCTTCAATTTCTCTCTCTTTTATTTAGACATAGCATAAATTTAGCGAGTAAAAAAAAGGAGAAGCCGTATATACAAAGTCATTCATTCTAGTCCTTGTGTAGGTTTACTTTGTTTTTGTTTTTAAGAAACTATTTGCTGTGTTTTTCAAATAGTTTATCAGTTTACTTGCCCGGTTACTTCCTTAGCTTGGCATTAAATTAAAAAAAAAAAATTAATTACATTTCAGATTGAATGACTGAAACTCCAAAAAGCCATATCCATATGTTCGAATTGACTCTTTGGAATTCACGCATCCTAAGAGAATTTGTTTCAAATTTCTTTTTAAAACAAAACACTTTGTTGATTTAGGATATTTTTAGGGTTTTTTTTATTACATATTAACACACAAACCAGTATCTTCCCGCCGCAAGCACCTGAGCCCATTTCTAACTCTGAAACACTCTATTGGCATTTGCAAAATAAAATAGGTAAAAATTTTCTTGTTAAATTCATGCCTTGATTTGCAGTCTTGAACAAAACATTTCAGAGTGCTTTTTAATTAAAATTAGAGACTTGCACACACACAGTGCCCAGCAATATAACCTTGTTGCTATGAATGGTCTCCGTCTTCTTGCTCTCCCCAGGGTCACATCATCATTGTGACTGAGGCAAAAAGAGAGGTCACGGAAGGACAGCCTCCTGAAACATCTTCCAATTTTAAAGATCCTCGAACATTTCACAAGAGATTGGAATTTCAAACACACAAGTCAGATGAGTTTGAGACTGGCTCCATGATGCTCTGTATAATAATTGAAAAATTCTGTTAAGTTGAATCATGTGCCAAGAAACCTCTGAGCCTCTCTCGACCTGACTTTGAGTCTGCATAAGCAGAACCAGAAGTATCACTGAACAATATTTTATGAAACTGAGTCAAATTCAGTAGCTGTTTTTCATTCATCGTTCACAGTGGTCAAGTAACATAGTGGCTAAGAATATGGCTTTGGGGTTTCACTATCTGTTCAGTCACTTGCCAGTTGGGTGGGGTTGGCATGTTAACCTCACCAAGTTTTGGTTTTCTTATCAATAAAATGAGGAATCAAAGTCTACAATTTGTGTGAAGTATTTAGCACAGTGCCTGGCAATAGTAAACATTCAATAACTTTTATTGATCAAAATAACAGAGAAAATCATACTTGCAGCCTTTGCTAGTATACACAGTATGTTCGGATCACAGATTATCAAAACATTGAGAAGTAACTCTTAGATTCATTCTGCAACTGGTCTCTTGCCATGAGTTAAATGCAGCCTAAGGAAACATATTTTTGTCCAGGCTGAATTGAACTAAAATTCCTCAGAGTGATTGAAAAATGCATGAAGCGAAAGCAATGAAAATTTCACACACTGTAATTTTATGATCTGTAACTTTCCTTAAAATTAGAATTCTTCACAGAATGGTCAAAAAGGCTTGCAATGAGGGGTGCCTGGGTGGCTCAGTTGGTTAAGCGTCCAACTTTAGCTCAGGTCATGATCTCATGGTTTGTGAGTTCAAGCCCTACATCAGGATCTCTACTGTCAGTGCAGAGTCCACTTTAGATCTTCTGTCTCCTTCTGTCTCTCTCTCTCTCTCTCTCTCTCTTTCTCTCTCTCCTAAAAATAAACATTTTAAAAATGTTTTTAATGTTTATTTTTGAGAGAGAGTGTAAGCAGGGGAGGGGCAGAGAGAGAGGGAGACTCAAAATTTGAAGCAGGCTCGGAGCTGTCCTTATAGAGCCTGACCCAGGGCTCAAACCCACGAATCACAGGATCATAACCTGAGTCAAAGTCGGATGCTGAACTGACTGAGTCACCCAGGTGTCCCAAAAAATAAATAAACATTTTTCAAAAAGGCTTGCAATGTATGAAACATGTTTTTATAACTAAAATATTTGCAATTGTATTAAAGATTTCTAGGTACTTAAATCATAGAAGCTATAACTGTACACAGATATTTCAAGTAGTACTACAAAAACTTCAACTGATGCATTAAAGATTTTTGAACTAAATGTTTCCAAACTCCTAAGGCATCCATCATGCAAGAACATTTAGTGCTACATGAAAACACCATGATCAATAAAATGTATGAATCTTATTAAGAATTTCATGTATCTCAAGTTATGTGCTAGGCAGTAAAAATCATTTATTAAATCCTAGCCTTCAAAGAATTAATAATGTAAAAACAGAAAACAGACAAACAAATAATAATCTAAAGGTACCTTTTAGGTGCTGTAACAGAGATATGCTCAAACAGCTAGGTGAATCAAGAAAAAAAATAGAAGTGGAATAGGGGAGATAGTAGGAATCCAGAAAGCCAAAGAGAACTGACCATCTTTGAACTGTACCTAAAAGAATGAGTAAAAAAATTTGTAGGCCATATTTTCCAGGCTGGCAGGGTTAAGGTAGCATGGAGGAATGAATATATATGGCATGCTCGTTTCCTGCTGACACATCATCCTTTAAACCAGACCAACACGCCCACATACCATTTTCCCACATGGCTCAGAAATGCAAGTTTAAAGAGATCAACAGAGCTTCTTGACTTCATCTCTCCTCCCACACCAATTTCTAATTCATCCCTGACTTGCCTTTCCCTGGACTTGTGTTCCATACTCTGATTTACATATCTCCATCTCTCCCCATTTGGTATTTGTGAACTGCTAGATGGTTAGTACTTTCTTAGGATCTAGAATATTCACCTAATTTGGGGATTCAGTAGTTACTTTCATGTATAACCACAACCTGTATTTCAGAATTTTCCCTTCAAGTTTATTTTTTAAAATCAATAAAGGTACACATAGATATTAACATATATGCAGACATATATGAGGAGGAGGAAAGAAATTTGCTATTTAGAAACACACCACTGTCCAACCTCAGCGACTATGGCAAAATTAAGACCATTTTGTTCCACTAAGCACCTTGATAGATTGGGATGTATATATATATATGAGTCTGGAGGAACTTCTGATTCAATTGTAATAAAATAAATTGAGCATTGCCTCTTCTATAAATAATGTGAGAAACAAGTATAAATCTATCTTTGATTGAACTAGAGAAATCTCAACCTCGATATAATAAAACAAAAGAAAGGTTACACAAAGTTGTGAAAGTCAAATAGAAAGTACAGCAGGATATGGACTGACAACAATCATAGCTAAAAAGTTCACAAAAGCCAGCAGAGCATATTTCTTTTTTTTTAAGTTTATTTATGTATTTATTTTGAGAGAGAGAGAGAGAGAGAGAGAGAGAGAGAGAGAGAGAGAGAACATTTGCAAGCGGGAGACGGGTAGACAGAAAGGGAGAGATAGCGAGTCCCAAGAATCTGACAGCCCAGAGCCCTATGCAGGGCCTGACCTAACCAACCTTGAGATCATGACCCAAGTCAAAAGCAAGAATCTGATACTTAACCAATGGAGCCACCCAGATGCCCCAAGCAGAACATACTTCTAAGATATTTTTTTAATTATTTCATACTTACAACAGGATAAATGAAGTATGTAAACTAATAATGGAAGCCCCCTTGGATCCTATTGGAAGAGGTAATCGAGAGGATGTGACCAGGAAAACTGAGGCTCTTTAGCCCTTCCTCTGTCTTTGGGTGTATATTCTCCCCACCATTCCCACAGTGGAAGGCATTTTCAAGGACACAGTCCTGAGAGCAATATGTTGTTGAAACTATCTGGATGGTTTACATGACTGAACCTAGTTAAGGCTTCCAAATAAACTTAAAATTTTGGTGAGTGGGTACAGAGATCCACTTGTCTTGCAGCTAAGACAAGCATTGGAAGTAAGTTCCCTTGTCTATTAAACCTGCCACCTACCAATCCAGAGGAGTCTGCCTCTTTCTTCAGTCCTCTCCTTGTCCTCCCTGTACAGGGGTCAGTTTCAAATTTCACCCAGGGAAGCTCCAGAGGTTGTGAACCAACATTCTATTTGGCATCAAGTCTAAAATATCTGAGAGAGTGGAACTAATTTAGGAAACATAGATAAGCTATATTTTGGCAATTATCTCAGTGGGAGACAAGGATGAAGATTAAAAACAGTCTAAAGTACCATTTTTAGTTGACTAGAGAGGAATGAAAGCTAAACGAATTTATATAGATTATGTCATAAGTAAAACTCTTGTGAGTCTGGATCCTAACACTGTCCTTTGTTTATCAAACTCTCCTACAAATAGATTATCCAAGGACAAGTCACCTCATTCAAAAATAAAGAATAATAAAAAAAAAAAAGAAAATACACAAGATCTATTTTTTAAAGGAGGAAAATAAAACAGTAAATAAAAGTTGTAGTCAAATATAGTGTACTAAGTATGAAAAGCATAATGAAGCAAGGGCCTCTTTAAAACAGAAACACAAATAAGAGATATGAGAATTCAGAGGTCATGGAAAAATAACAATAGAAGATGGAAAATCAGCTAGATGAGCTCAAGAAAGAAGTACAAGGGCAAAAAGAGTCATCACAGAAATGACAATCACATAAGCAGCAGCACAAAAATAAACACACGGAAAGCACAATAAGAAACACAGAGCACAGTTACCTAATATGGACTAATAAGATGAAAAAAGATTTTAAAACTTTAGAAAGGAAACGGTGCTTTAGGAAAATAGGTAAAGGAGATCCAACATTTGCATACATCATGTTACCAAAGAGTAAAATCAAAGGACTAGAAAAAAAATAAGTAAGATACAAATTAAGGAAGTGTCCCAGAAAGTTTCCAAACAAAAAAATGGAACCAGATTAATAAATTATCATCATCATCATCATCATCCACATTTATGTTTCACGTGTAGTACCTATCTCATTTAATCCTGAGATAGGCAGGCTGTGCTATTATAGACACTATTGTCATCTGCATTATGATTGTAATGAAACAGAGTTAAAGAAAATTGGAATCTAAGCAAAATGATCAGGTAACCTCCATAGTAAAAATTCTGACTAGCTCTTACTTCTCTAGAGAAAACATTCATTGTTGGAAGACAATAAAACAACACCCACAAAGCCCTCAAACAAAGAAAGTATAACTTAAGAATTTCATATACAGCCAAACTGTCACTCAAGCACAAAGGCCACCAAAAAATACGTTATATTAAAACTCAGAACATAATTTACATAAATTTTTACTTAAGAAACTACTAGAAGAGTGGCGCCTGGGTGGCTCAGTCAGCTAAGCATCCGACTCTTGATTTCAACTCAGGACGCCATCTCACACTTTGAGTTGGATCCCCACATCAAGGACTCTGAACTGACAGCACGCAAGGCCTGCTTGGGATTCTCTCTCCTCCTCTCTCTTTGCCCCTCCTCCACACTCCCCATCTCTCTCTCAAAAAAAAAAATAAATAAATAAGTAAACTTAAAGAAAGAAGATAAACTTTACTAGAAGATAAACTTCAGCCAAATCAGTAATAAATAAATGACTACAAAAAGATTGGCATTCAGTATTGTTTCCACCTAATTATAAGAAAAAGAACAAAAAACAAACATATTTAATCTGCATTGCCAAATCCTAGTCAGAAGATAAATGAAAATCTGGAAGAAAATGTCAGTTCTTTTGGATAAATACTTAGGAGTAGAATTAGCACATCGTAAAATAAATTTATGATTAATTTTTAAGGAACTACCTAACTGTTGGAGGAGGTCATTGAGAAGACATGACTTTCTGGTTGATCTGCAAAGCTGGACCCAGCCATTGGGAGTCTTTATCTCTTCGCCTGTTGGAATATATGTTCTATTCATCATTCCCACACTAGGTGCCATGTCAAGAATGCAGCCTTTTGAAGGGGTAATGTGTTGTTGAGACCATCTGGAACTGAACCCGGTGAAGGCCTTTATATAAATTTTTAAAACCTGATGGGACAACGCAGAGATCTCATCTTACAGTGGCCCAAGACAAGCTTAATGTTTAAGTGCCCTTGCTTCTTAAAACTGCCACTTACCGGGGCACCTCGGTGGCTCAGTTGGTTAAGCGACTGACTTTGGCTCAGGTCATCATCTCACGGTTCATGAGTTCAAACCCCTCGAAGAGCTTTGTGCTGACAGCTCAGAGCCTACGGCCTGCTTCTGATTCTGTGTCTCCTCGCTCTCTGCCCCTCCCCCTCTCTCAAAAATAAACATTTAAAAATAAAAATAAAATAATAAAAACCTGCCACGTGCCAATCTGAAGGGGTCTGCCTCTTTCTTTGGTCTCTCCTTGCCCTCTGTGTACAGAGGCCAGTTTCAGAGTTCACCTGGGGAACTCCTGAGGTTACAAACCAACAGTAACAGATTTCCAAAGTGAGAGCTCCTGTTGTGCCACCTCATCACTAATGTTTGGTGTTATTGGTCTTTTTTTTTTAATGTTTATTTATTTTTGAGAGAGAGAGTGAGAGAGAGAGCGCGCGTGCAGTGGAGGGGCAGAGAGAGAGGGAGACACAGAATCTGTAGTAGGCTCCAGGCTCTGAGCTGTCAGCACAGAGCCCGATGTGGGGCTCAAACTCACGAACCACGAGATCACGACCTGAGCCAAAGTCAGAAGCTTAACCCACTGAGCCACCCAGGCACCCCTTACTAATCTTTTTAATTTTAGCCATTCCAGTGGGGTTAAAGTGGCAATTCATAGTGTACTTAATTTGCATTTCGCTGTTAACTAATGACATTGAGTATGTCTTCTTTTGATTATTATCCACTTGGAGCTTCTTCAGTGAGATATGTATTCAATAGTTTTGCTCCTTTTCATTAGGCTCTTTTTTTATTGTTGGGGTGTTGCTCTTAATACATTAATTTCAGTGAGGTAAATTTCTTAATTTTCTTTCTATTGCACTTAGTGGATTTATTGTCCTCCTGAGAAATCTTTGCCTGCTCCAAGATCGTGAAGGTAATGTGGAGGTTTTGTTCTTATGGAAGAAGTTTTTTCCTCTAGAAACTTTATGATTTTAGGGGTTTTTTTTGTTGTTGTTGTTTTTAATTTTAATGTTTATTTATTTTTGAGAGAGAGGGAGAGAGAAAGAGCACAAGCAGGGGAGGCGCAGAGAGAGAGGGAGACACAGGATCCGAAGCAGGCTCCAGGCTCTGAGCTGTCAGCACAGAGCCCGACGCGGTGCTCGAACTCACGAGCTGTGAGATCATGACCTGAGCCGGAGTTGGCTGCTCAACCGACTGAGCCACCCAGGCACCCCTGATTTTAGTTTTTATGTTAGGTCCATGCTTCACCCAAATTAATTTTCAGTGCATTGTCATAGGAGTGTCAAGGCCCATTTTTCTCCCACATATTCACCAACTATTCCAGCCCTGTTTGTTGAAAAGACTGTTTTTACCCAGTGAATTGAGTTGAATTGAATTGAATTGGTAACCTTTTCAAAAATCAATTGGTGTGGACCTCCTGTTCTGTTGCATTGATCTATTTATCTATCCTTACATCAATACCACTCTGTCTTGATTACTGTAGCTTTATAGTAATCCTTGAAATCACATGGTGAAAGTACTCTTTGTTCTTGTCTTCTAATACTCTTAGAGAAAATTGATGATTCAAAGAGGGAAACAATTGTTTTGACTTGTATATGAGATACCCACAATCATTTTGTTGACTACATTTTCTTATTTTGTGTATTCCTGATGCCCTGGCATCTGGGGCATTGCTAACTGAGGAGGAACTGTCCATCCCAGGGTTAGCTAATTCCCTGAGGTAGTAAAGTATTTGCCCGGGGGCACGTCTTTGTTATGCCACCCAGCCAAACCCTCATCTGTCTCATTTTATTGGGCTCCTCAAGTCTGAGAACCACTATCCCCAACCTAATCAACCCAAAGCCAATTACTAGACAACTAGGAATCACCTAAGAGCCCAGAGCCCACCCAAATTATTCAAACTTGCTGAATTTGTTTACCTTGTCTCATCTGGTCCCTCCCAGAAAAGCCAGAAAAAAAGGGCCTATCCAGTTGCTTCTCTCTCTCTCTCTCTCTCTCTCTCTCTCAGCCTGCTCATATTGTCTGTGCTTTCTTGTGTGGCCCTATAGGTATGACATGCCCCCTGTTTCTAGGTGATTGTGAGTATAATAAAAACTTTTCACACATAACCAATACTATGATTCATTGTTTTTTTAATTTTATATTAATTTGATAGTTGAAATTGACTTATCTAAGCGCTTTCCTTACTTATCTAAGCACTTTATAGTTCCCTCTGTATTTTTGGTTTATTGTATTTCTTTATTGCAAAATTATTTTAATGTTTTTGTTTATTATTTTATTATGCTTTTGTACTGCTTTTCTTTTTACCTCAGACTGAGAATGCCCAGAGCATTCCTGGACTCTCTCAAATGGTTTCAGAATTCAAACTTGTTGGCGTTACAGTAAGTAGTGTAACATGGCAGAAATTTTGTGTATTTGGAAAGCAGATGGAGATACAGGTAGAAACCAATATGTGAAAGATCACATAGTATGTCCACAGGAAATTGCATGTGGAGAGTACTGATGTGAACGCTGAGGTGTGTGTGGGGGGGTGTATATATATATATATATAGGTATATATATATATATATATATATGTATGTATGTATATATAGGTATATATATATATATATATATATATATATATATATATATATACACACACATATACCACATCTTCTTTATCTATTTATCAGTTGATGGACATTTGGTCTTTCCATACTCTGGCTATTGTCAATAGTGCTGCTATAAACATTAGGGTGCGTGTGACCCCTTGAATAAGCATTTTTGTATCCTTTGGATAAATACCTAGAGATGTAATTACGGGGTCACAGGGTAGTTCTATTTTTAATTTTTTGAGGAAACTTCATGCTGTTTTCCAGAGTGGCTGCATTCCCCAGCTTGCATTCCCACCAGCAGTGCAAGAGGGTTCCCCTTTCTCCACATCCTCACCATCTGTTGTTGCTTAGTTGTTAATTTTAGCCATTCTGATAGGTGTGAGGTGGTATCTCACAGTGGTTTTGATTTGTATTTCCCTGATGATGAGTGATGTTGAGCATTTTTTCATGTGTCTCTAGCCCTCTGGATGTCTTCTTTGGAAAAATGTCTATTTGTGTCTTTTGCCCATTTCTTCGCTGGATAATTTGTTTTTTGGGTGTTGATTTTGATAGTTCTTTATAAATTTTGGATACTAACCCTTTGTCTGATATGTCATTTGCAAATATCTTCTCCCATTCCATCAATTGCCTTTTAGTTTTGCTGATTGTTTCCTTAGCTGTGCAGAAGCTTTTTATCTTGATGAGGTCCCAATAGTTCATTTGTGCTTTTGTTTCACTTGCCTCCGGAGACATGTCAAGTAAGAAGTTGCTGTGGCCGAAATCAAAGAGGTTGTTGCCTGTTTTCTTCTCTAGAATTTTTATGGCTTCCTGTCTTATGTTTAGGTCTTTCAACCATTTTGAGTTTATTTTTGTGTATGGTGTAATAAAGGGGCCCAGGTTCATTCTTCTGCGTGTCGCTGTCGTTTTCCCAGTACCATTTGCTGAAGAGACTGCCTTTATTCCATTGGATACTCTTTCCTGTTTTGTCAAAGATCAGTTACCCATACATTTGTGGGCCATTTCTGTGTTTGCTATTCTGTTCCATTGATATATGTGTCCATTTTTGTGTCAGTACCATACTGTCTTGATGATTGTAGCTTTGTAATTCAGCTTGAAGTCCAGAATTGTGATGCCTCCAGGTTTGTTTTGCTTTTTCAGCATTGCTTTGGCTATTTGGGGTCTTTCTGGTTTTATATAAATTTTAGAATTGTTTGTTCTAGCTCTATGAAAAATGCTGGTGGTATTTTGATAAGGATTACATTAATATGTAGATTGCTTTGGGTAGTATGGTCATTTTAACAATATTTGTTCTTCCTATCCAGGAGCATGAAATGTTTTTCCATTTTTGGCGTCTTCTTCAATTTCTTTCATAAACTTTCTATAGTTTTCAGTGTATAGATTTGTATTAGGTTTATTCCTAGGTATTTTATGGTTTTGGCATATTGTAAATGGGATCAATTCCTTGATTTCTCTTTCTGCTGCTTCATTATTGCTGTATAGAAATGCAACTTGTTTCTGTACATTGATTTTATATCCTGTGACTTTGCTGAATTCATGTATCAGTTCTATCAGATTTTTGGAGGAGTCTTTCGGGTTTTCCATGTGGAGTATCATGTCGTCTGCAAAGAGTGAAATCTGACTTCCTCCTTTCTGATTTGGATGTATTTTATTTCTTTGTGTTGTCTGATTGCTGAGGCTAGGACTTCCAGTACTATGTGGAATAAGAGTGGTGAGAGTGGACATCTTTGTCATGTTCCTAACCTTAGGGCAAAAGCTCTCAGTTTTTCCCCATTGAGGATGATATTAGCTGTGGGTCTTTTGTATATGGCTTTTATGATTTTGAGGTATGATCCTTCTATCACTACTTTCTTGAGGGTTTTTATCAAGAAAGGATGCTGCATTTTGTCAAATGCTTTTTCAGTATATATTGAGAGGATCGTGTGGTTCTTATCTTTCCTTTTATTAATGTGATGTATCACATGGATTGATTTGCAGATATTGAACCAGCCCTGCATCCCAGGAATAAATTCCCTTGATCGTGGTGAATAACTCTTTAACATATTGTTAGATCCGGTTGGCTAGTATCTTGTTGAGAATTTTTGCATCCATGTTCATCAGGGAAATTGGTCTGTAGTGCTCCTTTTTAGTGGGGTCTTTGTCTGGTTATGAAACCATGGTGATGCTGGCCTCATAGAATCAGTTTGGAAGTTTTCCTTCCATTTCTATTTTTTGGAAAAGCTTCAAAAGAATATGTGTTAACTCTTCTTTAAATGTTTGGCAGAATTCCCCTGGAAAGCCATCTGGCCCTGCCTGGGCTCTTGTTTATTGGGAGATTTTTTTATTACTGATTCAATTTCTTGGCTGGTTATTGGTCTATTCAAATTTTCTATTTCTTCCTGTTTCAGTTTTGGTAGTTTATATGCTTCTAGGAATTTGTCAATTTCTTCCAGATTGCCCAATTTGTTGGCATAAATTACTCATAATATTCTGTTATTATTGTTTGTATTTCTGCAGTACTGGTTGTGATCTCTCCTCTTTCACTCGTGATTTTATTTATTTGTGTCTTTCCTTTCTCTTTATGATCAATCTGGCTAGGGGTTTATCAATTTTGTCAATTCTTTCAAAGAACCAGCTCCTGGTTTCATTGATCTGTCCTACTGTTTTGTTTTGTTTTTGTTTTTGTTTTTTGTTTTTTTGTTTGTTTTGATAGCATTGATTTCTGCTCTAATCTTTATTAGATTTTTTATTAGATTTATTATTTCCCTTCTTCTGCTGGTTTTGGGCTTTACTTGCTGTTCTTTTTCCATCTTTTTTAGGTGTAAGGTTAGGTTGTGTATCTGACACCTTTCTTCCTTCTTTAGATAGGTCTGGATTGCTATGTATTTCCCTCTTATGACTGCCTTTGCTGCATCCCAGAGGTTCTGGGTTGTTGTGTTTTCATTTTCATTGGCTTCCATGTACTTTTAAATTTTCTCTTTAATTTATTGGTTAACCCATTCATTCTTTAGTCAGATGTTCTTTAATCTCTAAGTATTCATTGTATTCATTTTTTTCTTATGCTTTATTTCATAGCATTGTGGTCTGAAAATATGCTTGTTATGATCTCCGTCTTTTTGTACTTGTTAAGGGCTGATTTGTGACCCCGTATGTTATCTATTCTGGAGAATGTTCCTCAAGATGCACTCGAGATGAATGTATATTCCACTGCTTTAGGGTGAAATGTTCTGAATATATCTGTTAAGTCCATCTGGTCCAGTGTGTCATTCACAGCCATTGTTTCCTTGTTGATTTTCTGCTTAGATGATCTGCCATTGCTGTAAGTGGGGTGTTGAAGTCCCCTACTATTATTGTATTATTTTCAAGGAGTTTCTTTATGTTCATGATTAATTGATTTATATATTTGGGTGTTCCACATTGGGGGAATAAATATTTACAATTGTTAGAGCTTCTTGGTAGACCCCTTAGTTATTATATAATGCCCTTCTTCATTTCTTCTTACAATCTTTATTTTAAAATCTAGTTTGATACAAGTATGGCTACAGCAGCTTTCTTTTGATGACCATTAGCATGAATAGATGGTTCTCCATCCCCTTACTTTCACTCTACAGGTGTCTTTAAGTCTAAAATGAGTCACTTGTAAGCAGCATATAGATAGGTCTTGTTTTCTTATCCATTCTAATACCTTATGTCTTTTGATTAGAGTGTTTAGTCCATTGACATTGAAAGTGAGTAGTGAAAGATATGAATTTAGCACCATTGTGTTGCCTGTTAAGTTGGTGTTTCTGATGCTGCTCTCTGGTCTTTTCTAGTCTTTGTTGCTTTCGGCCTTTTTTGTTTTGTTCTGTCTTATCTCCACTCAATGGGTCCCCCTTAAAATTTCTTCCAGGGTTGGTTTTGTGTCCATAAACTTCTTTAGTTTTTGTTTGTCAGGGAAACAATTTCTCCTTCTATTTTAAATGACAGCCTTGCTGGATAAGAATTCTTGGCTGCATATTTTTTCTGATTTAGCATGTTGACTATATATCCTGCCACTGTTTTCTAGCCTGCCAAGTTTCTGTGGATAGGTCTGCTGCAAACCTGATCTGTCTTCCCTTATAGGATAAGGACTCTTTTTTTCCCCCTTGATGCTTTCATAATTCTTCCCTTGTCTGAGTATTTTGTGAATTTGACTATGATATATCTTGGTGATGGTCGGTTTTTGTTGAATCTAATGGGAGTTCTCTGAGCATCTGGGTTTTGATGTCAATGTCCTTTCCAGATTAGGAGAGTTTCCCCCTATAATTTGTTCATGTAAACCTTTTGTCCCTTTTTCTCTGTCTTCATCTTCTGGGATTCCTATGTTTCTGATATTGTTCCTTTTTAATAAGTCACTGAGTTCTCTGAGTCGTGTATCATGCTCTTTTGCCTTAGTTTCCATCTTTTTTTCTGCTTCATTATTCTCCATAATTTTGTCTTATAAATCACTGGTTCACTGCTCTACTTTGTCCATCCTTGCCATTGTGGCATCCGTTCAACATCACATCTTGGTTATAGCATTTTTAATTTTGTCCTGACTAGGTTTTATTTCTTTTATCTCCACAGAAAGATATTCTATGCTTTTTCAACCCCAGCTAATATTCTTATTATCATGGTTCTAAATTCTAGTTCAGACATTTTGCTTATATCTGTGTCAATTAAGCCTCTGGCTGTCATTTCTTCCTTTCCTTTCTTTTGGTGTGAATTCTTTTGTTTTGTCATTTTGGCAGAAGAAAAATTAATAAAGCAAAAAATTAAAAACAAAACAAAAAATCAAATAAAGAAATCTGGATCCCAGTTGTATTTTGGTCTGCTTGTTGAAAGAAGCTTGATAGAACAGAGAAAAAAAAGGAGAGAAAAAAAGAATAAAAAAGGTAAGAACAAATTTAAAAATTAAAAAATTATAGAATAAAATAGAATAAAATGAAATAGAATTTAAAATTTTTTAATAAAAATAAAGTTAAAAAAATAAAAATAAAATTTTCTCTTTCTGTATCCAAGAATGAGGAAGAAAAGGAAAAAAAGAAAACAATTTAGGCAAAAATAGAAGCAAATAAAATGAACAAATAAATAAACCAGTGAACAGAATGAAACCCAAATAAAGTCGTATCCAATTTCCTCTAGAACTGGAACTATGAAGCCTTCTATAGTCCATTCACTAAGCAGATGAATTAACTTGTGTTGGTTTTCTAGGGGATGTGCTTGGAGGGTGCAGTTGGGTGGAATTGGTGTAATGGCTCTGTTCTTCACTAGGTTGAGCTGCTTAGCTTACTGGGGTGGATCAGTGTGGTGCATATGCATGTGCACGTACATAAGCATGCACAGGAGAGATTGAAACGGCTTCACCCAGCTGCCTAGTCTCTGGTACAGGAACTTCACGCTCTTACTCATCCACAATCAAGTACTCCTCCTTTGTCTCAGGCCTCCATCCACTCCCTGCCTCTACCCTGTCCATGTCTAAGCTATCCACTTGCCAGGCAGCACCTCCCTCTAGAGT